>NC_038242.2:10783510-10800453 GCF_000004515.6 Glycine max | reverse complement strand
TAATAAGTAATTTAAGGATAAAATTGTCTAATAAAATATGTACACCAAATGTTCAATTTCGTTGAATATTGAATTTCATCCCTTAATTTTTAGATAATTCTTTTTTTTTCCTTATTTCTTTCCATCGTTATAACATAATAGATGATGCAGAAGAGATAAAAAAAAAATATTACTGTACAAACTATTGCATGAAATATGAATTATTCTACATCTAATATTTTTCTTCCATTTATAGTATTTATATTGAATATAGCAAAAAAAGTACTTATATTGAATGAAACGTGAAAGGACATTAAGGGGTGTTTGGTACAAAGAAAAAATAAAGTGAATGGAAATAAAAAAAATATATATTTAGTTAAACAAAAATAAAAATAAAATAAAAAATGAAAGAAGAATAAAAATATGTAAAAAAAAAAAGAGTGAAAAAAGACTAGTAAACTCTATCTTATGTCAACTCTATTTTCATTTAACAAACAATCAACTTTATTTTCATTCCCCTTGTTTCCCCTCTTCCCCCTATTTCCATGCTACTCAACAATAGAAAAAATCTTATTTTTTCAACTTACACGTTTACTTTAAAGAAATTATACCCTCATTCTTGTTTTTTCTTACAACCCCAGCCCGATATATTAATATGTTTGGTGCAATTTATTTATTTATTTAAATTATGGTGAAACTTGGGCCTAAATCCTTTTCCTTTTAAAAAATACACTATTATTTTTATCTCTAAAAATAAAAGAAAATGTGAAAGATTTTACATTATTTTAACCAAATTAATCAAATGAACTGATCCTCTTATCAATACATTATTTTATTTTATACTTTATTAAATTGTTTATATTTTTGTTGAATTAATTTGAATTTTTAAATTTTAAAAATTATCTTAAACTCGCTTATTATTTTGATAAATACATGTAATTATAATAGGTATAAGTAGTATGATTTATATTAAAATTTTGGTAATTTGGTATTATTTTTAGGATTTACATCATTTTTTAATTTGTTAAAACATTCAGAACTTATAGATGTATGTTCTTTTCAACTTTTTTTTTACAGAGATGTTCTGTTCAACTATTATAAAAAGTAAAAGTTGAGTTTTGTTTATTTTTTAAAAAATAAAAATAAAAAGATGCTACAATCATTGCAGGAGTTGAGCAAGACAGAACTCATAACTGTTCATTTTCACTGTTGCAGGTTTCTATTGCAGCAAGTAGCAACTGAGCTGTGAAATCAGATTTGAAATAGGCATGAAAAAAACATTCAAGAGATGTTCCTGATCTAAAAGACAAATTGTCAAGAAATAGTATCAAATGTTTACTTAACAGATTTATCACATAGAGATTTTCTCCCTCCTGCATGTGTATTAGATGCCAAAATCATGCTGATTCCTTACTTGCATTTCTTACTCTGTGGGAGACATCGCATTTGTAAATGCTTTATATAATGTGTTGGTTAGCAAACAAGAATCAACTTTTCTCCTCAGAATTGTCCTTGGTAGAAATTAAAAACAAAACAAAAAACATAATAATTGGGATAAGGGAATCAAAATTGGTAAATCAAGCCTTGCATCTTATCCGTTCCATTTTTGTGCCTAAGTCTTGGTCATAATCACCTGGATTTATAAGATACAAAACTGGGTAGTTTTGTAAGACAGAAACTTAACTCCGACAGGATTGTTTTGCAGTCACCCTCTATTGCAAGGTTATTAAAATATCATAGCTTCAGTTTATTTTCTGATCTTGTTTCGGTAAAGGATTTTTTTTTTAATGATTTTGATATGGATGACATTTTCCAAGCTGCTACCTTCCCATGTCAGCATGTCTTTTTTAATTAATTTGATCTGCGTTATTTATAAGAATAAATATTGATAGAATAATAGCATTTAATTAATTATCATTTTTGTGATTTTTAGCTTAAGGTTTAACTGTTATTCTGTTAATTCAACTGAACCTTAAATTGCACGATAAAATAAACAATAAAAGATTTTATTGATTTATATGAACAAACAATTAAATATTTCATAAAGATTAATATGCTAATAATTATTAAGCATAATTAATATCATGCGAAAATTTTAAAAACCAAAACATGTTTTAGTTTTGAGTTTCAATATTTTTGTAATTTTTTTAAAAATATTTTAAATTAAAAATAGATAAAATGAATAACTTATTTTATCTTATCATATTTCACTATGAAATAATGATAGCTATGGAATGAGGGTTGTGACCATGATGGGAGTGGGGGTGGCAATTGTGGTTAGGGGTGCAAATTGGTTGGATTGGATCAAGTCTTATCTAAGTTTAATTTCACTTGTTTCATATTTTTATATCTTAAGTATGAGTTTGTTATATATCACTAATATTTTTAGGTTTGAATTTGACTTTTATAAAAGCTTGTCAAATCCATCAACCCATTTAAAGACTCATTTCATTTTAAAAATATAAAAAATATTATTTTTAAAAAAATAAAACCAAAGATTATCATTAAAAAATAATAAGATAATTTTAAACTATAAGATATAGATAAAATTTGCTTACAAACATTACATGAGATATGTTACAAAAGTTTTTTAAATTTCACCAAAAGAAAATAGTCTATATTCCTAAGCATTTATACTACATTAATTAAAATAATTTAAATCGTTAAATTATTAAAATAATATTATAATTTAAATAAAATAATTATAATATTATATATCATATTAATAATAATATTCTAAATTAAATGACATTTATATTTTAAAGAAAAATCAAAACTTTTAATTATTTTCATTAAATATATATGATAAAAGTTGTGATTAAATAATAGAGTCAATGAGAATGCAATGGTGATAATGATAAAAATAAAGATGATAATACAATGGTAATGATAAAAATAAAGATGAGAATGTATTTTTAGAACTAAAAAAAATATTTAAAAAAATTTACAATTTTTTTCTTGATTTGAGAAAAATATAAAATTATTTTAAAATTAAATTAAAAATTATTTCAACTTCATTCTTTTTATGAACGCATCTTATTTTAAAATAATATTTAAAAAAAAATAATAAAAATTCGCAATCATCCCGAACGTCATCATCTATCTTAACCTGTGTTAAAGAATCACTATTGTTCTACGATCTACAGCGAGATTCCTCCGCTTTTACACCGTTACGGTTTGGCCTACATTTGTAAATTAGAAAATCGCCCCTAGAAATCGCCCACGTTGCTACATGCTGCTTCTGGTTCGCGCGTGTGGAACTGTCATCATCACTACCACCTAACAAGCAACCCCAAACTCAACAAAAAAGAAGAAAATAAAAGTATATATTATCATCTGAGTTCCACTTTCAACAATGGAACAACCCACACTCATGGTGAGTGAAATATTCAATCATCCAAGAAACCCATCCCAACTTGCTCCATCTCCTATTATATTCACCACTTAACGCTTTCTTATGCATCTCATTAGCTTAATTAATACCACAACAATCTAATCTGCCTTTTTTTTTTTTAACTTTCTTTAGTAGAATGAAAAATTAGTTTTTTTTTAATCCTCAACTACCACCATTTCCCCCCTAAAAGGATTCTGTTGCAGTAATTTATTTCATTTGTTTGTTTATTACTACGTAAAGATATTTTATGATGGATGATACACTGTGCATATAGTGTTGGTTTTTTTTTTTTTTACTCGTAGTCTATCCTTATCTGATGACCATAGTATTATTTTTTTCATACCCCTAATTGGGAATCTTGATTCATATTTTTGTGATCAAGCCTACTCTTGCACGCTAACTAACGCCATATTTTCTTCTTTTCTTCTTATCTTATTGTTGCAGACTTTCGGGTCATCATTGAGCTTGCTGTAGGTAAAGAAATTTCATCACTTTTTTCCTCTGCCCCCTTTTCATCATCTCATTCATTTATAATCGAAATTCTTGCTCTATTGGGTAACTGGTATTTGGTTGATTTGGAGCAGTGAGGTGTTCAATCTGAAATTTCCTTAACCAAATTCATGGCGGAACTGATAGGGCCTCGCTTGTACAGCTGCTCTAATTGTAGGAACCATGTCTCACTCCATGATGATATCATTTCCAAGGCTTTTCATGTAAACCATCTTTCTCTCTCTGTATTTTTACTTTTCTGGGTGATTTTGGAGACGAAACTTTTTGATGGAGTGTTTTCTTATTCTTACATTTTATGCGAGAATTATGTGAATTTTTAGCCCTGGCTTCTTATATAATATATAATGGTTTGTTGCCAATTGAAAAATCTCCATCTGAAACTGCCTATTACCCTTTTACCTTCCACCTTCTAACCCTCCAGTTATTCAAAGGGTAAGGTGGCTGCTGAATTTAATGATTTCTAGGCGCCATTACTATTACAATGGTTTGTGATGTCGAAAGGTAAAGTGGAGAAGTTCTAGGGTGATTTCAGGAGAGGAAAGAAACCTGAGGTCATGTTTTGCAATTGAGGTGGAGTCTGTGGTTCAATCAGCAATGAGTACTAGACTCACTAGAGCCCACTTCTAAAGCAAAACATGTATATTTCCAATACTATTAGGACTACAATGAATTCAGGCCATATGTTCAATTTTGGAAAAGAGATAAGTTGCTTTTTAATTTTGGTCTTAGGTTCAACTTTGGATACTTCCTTATTCTGTTACTTTGTTGATAGGAGTAAAAAGAATTCGGTCTGTACTATATATTAATTAATACAGGTAAATTTCTAGTGCATTATGGGTTGACTAAGTTTAATGTAATGATATAATGAGTAGTGAGTTATACCAGATAGTTTTTGATGCATTGGCAGTGTGAGACTGATGGCACTGGTGGCAATTTTGGTTGTGAATAAGTGAATAATGAAGACTTGTTTTCTATCAGTTAATTGCACATACACCTAGCGACAGTTGCTATAGATGTCTGTTGGCAGTGATTTTCAACGTAAGGTTATCTGCATATTTATTCAGGATTCTTTGTGTTGAAATTTTAAAACAGCATTTCAAAAGTAGGAGATTTAGAATTTCAACCTTTGTCTGCATCTCTCTCTCTCTCTCTTTAAATGGTTTTACCCACATAACAGCCAAATATCACAAAGATTGCAATTCTGTCTGTTTCCTAGATGAAAATATTCCCAAGGGATCTTTGTTTTCTCATTTGGACTTCACATCTTCTCTAACTAAAGGCTTTTGGTTGTTATTCTTGGCATTTAAACTTGCACTTTGGTTTTATGATTTTATCTCCTACAAAAGCTTTACCAGATCATTTTCTGATATTATTGTCAAATTTTATAATTAGGGAAGAAACGGCCGAGCCTTTCTGTTTTCCCATGCAATGAATATTGTCACAGGGCCAAAAGAAGACAGACATCTCTTGACTGGCCTCCACACTGTTGCTGATGTTTATTGTGGTGATTGCCGTGAAGTGTTGGGTTGGAAGTATGAAAGAGCTTACGAAGCATCCCAGAAGTACAAGGAAGGAAAGTTCATACTTGAAAAGTCAAAAATTGCTAAGGAGAACTGGTAGCATTCCTTTCTGCTCCCCATTCTATTCATGCTTTGTGATTGTCATCTTGTACAGGAAGTTCTTACCTTCAACCATTTGAAATTTGTCATTGTTTCCCCTACTTCATTGTAGTTCCTCATGTTATGACCAGAAGTGAAATTGTAAGAGAAACTTTTTATTCCCTGTTAATGACATTGTATATTCATTTTTCTGGTCTACGAATATCATGGTTATCTATGAAAAACAATATCAGGTCCAAATTACCCAGCCCATCCTACAAATTTCATTTTGGGAAGATGAACTTTGCTGACATGTAGAGTTTTCTTCTAGTGCCTTATTACTCTCGGGTTGTGGCTTGATAAATAAAGTAGTAGATCTTATGATTGAGTTTAATATTTGGTAATAACACAAGTTGGCTCAGCTTTAAAAATTTGGCTATTTGGGTTCCTCTATGGATGCTATACTTTTAAAGTTCTGCTTTCATTTGTCAATTAACGGAAGCTGCTCATACATAACAGAATACTATGTTACCGAAGCCTTTTAATGTCTGCTCTTCTGTTTCAATTTTCCTTATCCGTGCATTCAGTTCTTTTGACCACTTATAATGTTCCAATTCAGTTGGACGGTAACTTTGAGATTCAGGTAATTTGGGGAACCTTTAAAAAAAAAAAAAAGGAAGGTAATTTGGGGGGAAAATGTGTGCAGCACTTTCTTTACTAACAAAGAGTACTTTTATTTACTGAAATTTATTAAAATTCATGAAATAAACCGAGATCCGTTACATAACAAGTGAGTTCACATCATTTTGTGGATTTTATAAAATTTTAGTCAATTATAAAAGGTAGCAGTAGTATGTTGCAAAGACTGTGTTAACTGTAAAGGGTCTGAGCGCGTTGCGTAATTACCAATGGCAATGATGGTTGTCATTACTAGTTGGTAGAATTGAATAGTGTGGACAAAGATTTTGCATTCAATTTTTGGCAATAGATATTAATTGCTAACTATCACGGTAAGCCAAGCCCCTAAGGCTCTCAACATTCCCCTTTTTCTAACCTTCTAGCACCGAAAAAATGAAACTGGTAGACATACTAGTGCGATACTACTCCTACTTCACATGCGTATACTTTCTTTTCTGTTGGCTGAATAATACGGCTAAAACTTGTTGATAGCAGCATGCTTGGTAGAATTACATTTCAGATTGAGAGCATATTTCTTTGATTTTTATCCAAAAGCCCACAGCGGTGCTTTAATATCTTATATATCAGATTCTACAAGTAGGGCTTAAGAAATGTTTTACCATCACAGTATTTCATTAGACGACTAGGAACTTGGGAGGAAAGAATAAGAAAAGGAAAACAGAGTAGTGGTGCTTTAATATGTTATATCCTAGTAAGGCTTGTGCATCATTTATCCTAGTAGGGCTTGAGCAATGTTTCACTATCAAAGTGGTGTTTGAAAACATTTCATTAGACAACTAGGAAGGTAGGGGGAAAGAATAGGAAGAGGAAACAGAGTGGTGATTTACTATCATAATTTTTACAGCGAAAAACCTTTCTAGCTAGATGGTGGAAATTGGAGATATAGTGAAAGCTGATTGAAGAATAAAAAGCTCTTAATTTCTTCGAGAGGCCTTTCGCTCCTACCTGTAGTACTATCTGGCAACTCTCTTCCCAAATTGATAGGTTTTAACCTTTATTTTATTAGCACATTATCCAGGATAAGGTTTGGAAGCTCATCAAGGATGCTTTCTCTAGTGGCTTTATTGATCCTTCTCGCTTGGATGAGACCATTATTTGGCTTATTCCCAAAATTGATAATACGTCATATTAATTTTACAAGCAATGTGATGATATATAAGATTGTAATTAGGCATGACAGGGAGGTGGGTTGGGGGCAAATTTAGCTCTTTCCATCTTCGATCTCATTCAAGGCCGGGCCAGTTTAAGAAAAGATGATTTAAAAATAAAATAAAATAATTGAACTCAACCTTATCTACATGAGATTTTATTGGGTTCAGGAGAATCCGCGAGATACCCACTTCACTTTTTTATTTAAAAAATATATTTATTTATATATTTTTAAATAAATAATATACTAAATTATCAATTACTTTATAAAACAAACAATATATAAAACTTGTTACAGGTGACACGACACTATTACTAGTCTTGGAAGACTTAAAGGGGGACTGCCATAACATTAAAAAACTTTGTGGTGCATGAATTTTACCGAAGGAACAATATTAATTCAACAATCAATGTTTTGTATATTTCTAATGATGCCCATAAAATAAAACCGAGTTTGTGTATTACTACCATAATTGTTAAGAAATGAAAGGTATAAATGTAATTTTATTCCTTTAATTTGTAATGTGTACGAGTTATCTTTACCTCGTATTGATCCGACGTATTTACATCAATCTTAGTTGGGATATCTTTTGCTTAACATCAACTAAGACACTTGACAAAGACATCTTCAATTGATGGGTATAAGTCTAGAAAAAATTATCTTAGTTTTATAAATTCTAATTTATAAAAGAAATATGGCTCATGAATTAGCCCTAACCCACTAGGCCTAAAAGGACTTTTTCATCTTATGGGTCATTTGGTCTTAGCCTACATGGGTTTGAGCTAAATAGGTTAGGTTTGGTTGATTTGACAACTATAGTTAATAGAATAATTTTTTTAAATATTTTACCTACATAAAACATGCACAACATGCATAAATCAAAGCATTAATACTAGCCAATGAAATTTAAATGATAAAAGGATACACAATTTTGACA
Source organism: Glycine max (assembly GCF_000004515.6). Lineage (NCBI taxonomy): Eukaryota > Viridiplantae > Streptophyta > Magnoliopsida > Fabales > Fabaceae > Glycine > Glycine max. Next base: position 10,792,186 of record NC_038242.2, on the reverse strand, counting down.
TATTCATAGCATATAATAACTATTATAAAAAGGTTAAAAAACATGTATTTAAAAAGGAGATGAAATTCATGCTAGTTATATAAACTAAAATGTGGAAAGTAACTCCATACCTCACGATTAAGGTTTTCCATGCAATATTGTGCGACAAAGATATTTACTGAGATAAAAGTTTTATAACACTAGACAAGAGGATAGACCTTGAACTTTAAGTTAGGACTCAACCCATCATAGAAACAATACACACTTAGATCTTAAGTCCAAATAATTAAAATCTATCAATTAAAATACCATAATTTTTTATATGATTAATCATCTAAATTTAATCCAATATTGTGCAAAAGATTTTTTCATAAAAGAGTATGGAAAAAATTATCAGGCCTAAAGGACTTTTTCATCTTATGGGTCATTTGGCCCTAGTCCACATAGGTTGGAGCTAAATCGGTTAGTGTTGGCCAATTTGACAGCTATAGTTAATAGATTAAAAAAATTCAATGTTTTACCAACATAAAACATGCATAAATCTAAGCTTTGATACCCGCTGACGAAATTTAAATGATAAAAGGATACACAATTTTGACATTCATAGCATATAATAACTATTATAAAAAGGTTAGAAATCTTGTATTTAAAACGGAGATGAAATTCATGTTAGTTATATGAAATAAAATGAGGAGAGTAACTCCATACCTCAAGATTAGGGATTTCCATGCAATATTGTGCAACAAAGATATTTACTGGGATAAAAGTTTTATAACACTAGACAAGAGGATAGACCTTGAACTTTAAGTTAGGACTCAACCCATCATAGAAACAAGACACACTTAAATCGCAAGTCCAAATAATTAAAATCTATCAATTAAATTACCATAATTTTTTTATATTATTAATCATCTAAAATTTAATCCAATGATAATTTTAAAAATGTTAATCCATAAATTTTCAACATGAGAGTTTTATTTTAAGTCGTGTATTCTAATTTATAAATAACAGCAGATAGAGGGAATCCAAATACATGAAGATAAGATCGTGCATGGTTATGTTCTCATTAATTTGAATAGTTTATAAGGCAAGTTTAAGAAGGATTTCATCTTGGTAGGAAAATAATAGGAATGCAGAGCTAATCCCAACTCATGAGTCATGACTTGTCCTTATTTATTTGTGCATCACATACATTAGTCCAAAATGGAGACTCAGTGCGCAGAGTTGAGATTCCATCCCCGGATCTTGTGAGTGCTAGCAACGAAATTTCAAAGTACCGGTGGGGGCAATGCTGCTTCAAAATTCAAACTTCTGTAGAAGACTGGATTCTTATATTTATAATAAAAAAAATAAGTGGACGCCATGTTACTCATTCAATTTTCAAATGAATTTGTTATTTAATCCGGGTTTAAAGATTAAGCATGAAAGCTTCCCGTGCAGGTGGGTTACAATGAGTGGTTATCTTCAATTTTGACAATGAACGAATGAATGGCCCCGGCGACGAAGTATATATGTATTCATAAACTAGAAGAAAAACGTGAATGCATGCATTACGAATTTCTCAATTTTAACCTAGGTTAAAGATTTCAGTTCTCTTAGTATGTATACACTTCCTTAAAATCAAGACACCTAACATGTAAGATTACATCTTTTATTTAAAATTTTATGGGTCAACAATAGAGGGTGGGGGGACTATTAAGTGTTGAGAATACTTAACTATTAAAGGAGTATTACCGAAATATCTAAAATTTATTCTGAAGGCACAGACTCATCACAGGTCATAAACACGACGATTATAGCTATCTACAAGGCTATAATAAGGTAAGGTACAATTGCTGATGTATATGAAGTAACATCGTGAATCGGCCCAACGTTATATATATCTTCACCAGCATCTTTCATAGAGTAACTTCGGGAAACAACTCAAACAAGGATGTAATAATTATTGATATTGTTCGATGGAGGGAACTAATTCGATTTGCAATAAAAATTTATACAAAGCAGGTACCTATAGCAGCCCATTCTTTGTTGTACCTTGACTTAAAATTGTTGCCTTATGTAGCCAAACAAATTGCTCCGAGGCGATCCCAAAGGTGTACATTTTCTTAACATGATTTCGTTAGAAAAATGAATGATCACCTGCTTGCACATATATGGTCCCGCAGCTACGTGAATAATTACCCTTTCTGTCCTTAATGTTAGGACCTGTCTAGTACGTAGAAACCCTAATGTAAAAAGGTCATGATTGGAGAGAATAGCCATAGGTTGAAAGGGTCGTCCTCTAGATTTTGATATCCAATGCCTACATACATCAATTCTCTCCATATGATTTAGTCATAAGTAATGAGAATTTCCTTCGTAGATTAATAAATCATGCTTTTACCAACTCCTAAAAATAGTAGTCTCGTTCTTCTAGGATCTCAAGACGATACAGTATATAGTACCGACTCAAATCCAAATGAATGATAGTACATTCAATAGATACTCCTACACTTACACACACATACAAAAAAAAAAATTAAACATTGTTTAATTCAATTGCTAGTGGATGTTTTGTGGAGTAGATCGTATATGAATGAGTTTGCAGATTCCCCTAGCTATGGCCATGATGCGAAGTAATTGTAAAACTTTATTTAATCTTTAATATATACATATGCATATATGCTTAACACGTTAGACCCAACTAAAAGCAACAAGTAATATTTACCAAGGGCACATTTTTATATTATCATTCGATAAAGTGAGTAAGGTCTATATATGGAGGAGGACACTTGCGGTGGAGGATAATATTCTTGCACGGTTACCAAGAGGAATGTTTGTAGGTCCCTCCACTGGAAAAGGAATAGAGACTAGAGTCAAGCTCCAGCTTCTTTGGCTTTCAATATAAGAAAGGGAAAAAGAAGACCCATGTGGGGGATATATAAAAATCAAATAATAATGTTCACAACTTGGACCAAAGTGACTGCACGAAGCTTCATCAACAGAAGGGAACTGTTAGTGAGTGTCATGGAAAACAAGGGACCAACCAACTTTCATGAATGAAAATTATAGGTTAATGCATTTAGCTAAAATGAATCAAGTTTGTGTTTGCTTAAACGTTTGAACTCAATCGATCGATCAAACAAAAGCAATAAATTATTACTTCTCACAAAATGAGACTTCAAAATTCGTACAACCTGAACATAACATAACGGGTTCGCAAACATGCCCTAAAGAGATCAAGAAGGATAGCAAGGTTTTATTACTCGTTTCTATAAATGTGTAGTGATCGGAAACCATGGAGAAACTTTAAAGTGCAAGTTAATAACATTGCACGGTGTATTATTATACTATTCATTATTACAAAGGGCTAGTTAGCTGAGTAGTAGTATTAATTTCATAGATCCTATTTGGTTGCTTCATGAAAACCAAAAGGATGGAAGAATCTGAAATACCAAGTGGTAGTACTGTTAAAATCTGACACTTCTGATCGGTTGGCAAGCAAAAAGAAAGGAAAAGAAATGAGAGTGCGACCACTTTTGCTGTAAAGGATTTGACAGCCATCATTCCAATTCACTATATATAAATCACCCAAAAAATCCCAGTTTAGAATTTACAAATACAAACACTAAAAATACTAGCTAGTAACGTTATAATGCAATTTCAATGGATAACAAAAATAATGATCGTTTAACAAAATTACTTTATCTATAAAGTATCTTTTTACCAGAAAATCTAATATACACTTATTTGGTGCACTGACTTGTTAAGTGCCCTTATTTTAACCTAAATAAATTATATTTAGAAGGCCATTTAAATTTCAAGGGTTGTGCATGACAAACTAAAGTCTCTTGGTACCTGACAATAGGTATTGATCGGAAAAGCCAAAAATGAAAAATCAGTACTATTGATTATGATATATATATATATATATGGTTATGGACTCGAAGCTCCTGATGCTAAACCTAAAAATTAAAATGAAAGGTAGCTTCAAAATACAGCCACATTCTTGGGGACCAAAAGCCAAAAATCAAAGTGGGACTACTGGGGAAAGGAAAAGACCAAAAAAAATTGAAATGGATTAAAGAGAGAAGCAAAACAGAAAGAAGCCATGTACCCTATTTTTGTTAGTGGTTCTGATCACACTCCAAACACAAACACAACCACACTCCCCCCATTAAGAAAATAAAATAAAAATAAAGGCTAAAACAGCAACAACCCCCTGTTCTTTTTTTTTTTTTTTTTCTATAATATCTACCATGATCCTCCACCTAACATGCCATTCCAATACCCATGAGCTGAACCCTCTTGACTTCTATTCTGCTGATGATCAAACTCATTTGTGCTTGGAACCTGCTGCTTCAAATCCTCCACAGTAGGAAACAAGATCCGTGCACCACCAGTAGTAGGATCCTCTTGAATTCCCTGATGAAGACCCCCATAAGTACCATTATCAAACCCCTCAAGACTGAAGTTAAGGCCATGATGTGGTGGCTTAAAGTCTTGCAAGGGAAATCCATGATGAGTTGAATTATACATTGGCATGAAGGAGTTCAAACCCCTTGAGGAAGCAGCAGCAATCCCAGTCTTGAGAAGCTCCATGGCAGACAACTGATGGTGAGAAGATGCAGATGTTGGTGTTGATGAGGAAGTAGGGTTTTGATGAAGGCCACCCTTGTTAATTCAGTGTTGTAAGGAACCTCAATGAGCTTTGACATGGACACAGTGTTGTAGTCTTCAGCTGGTGGATATGCTAGGTTAAGGTCTTGGCCTTGGTGGATCTTAGGGTCCTGGGAAGCAGATTGAGGGAAATTAGGTGTTGTGAGATCAGGAAGCTTCTTTGCTTGTGCTGATGCTGATGATGGTGGTGGCGCTGATGGGGTTGATCTTTTGTTCTTTCTAGAGCCACCACCGACAGGAACGTTTCTGAGAGAACCACCCTCAGTCCAATACCTTCTACATGTCTTGCAAAAGTACCTTGGCTGAGAGAGGCTATAGTTGTTGTAGTAGCAGAATTTGGTGTTGGTTGAATTGCACCTTGGACAGTTCAAAGCTTGATCCTTTTGAGGCCTTGCCCTTCTCTCCAACATAGGAGGAGGAGGAGGCTTTGAACCTCCTTCCATAGTAGGTTGTTTAACCACTCCAATACCCTGAAAAAATATCCAATTTTTTTCAAAACAATAAAAACAAAAAGACAGCAAAAGGCCATAACTGAAATTCAAAACCTTTGCTTCTGAGAAAAAGATAGTCTTAGGAAGGAAACAAACAAAACAAGCAAACAAAGAAGGGTGTTTTTATTTATTACACTTTGAGAGGGGATTACAACAGCAGTGGTATGATACAAACAAATATGTTAACTTTTTTCTTTGGGTCCTTTATCCTTTATCAGATGGTGGAAAGGAAAAAAATGGGAAAAAGAAAGGAGAAGTACTTTCAATAGCAGAAAAAAAAAAAGAGGGAAAGATCCTTAAAAAGACAGCAACAAAAATTGAATTTAAGTGGGGGGCTGAGCTGAACGTCAGAAAAAGTTGGAGATAAAGTGAAACTTAACTTCCCCCTTAGAACTATAGGAATATTAATCAAAATAATTTCCCAAGCCCAAAACTTAATCTAAATTATGGTTTGAAAATCACGACCCCCAGCAGAGATTTTCATGATTATAAGGAAAGAAAACAGAAAAAGGTTCTGTGTACCTGTGCCCACTGAGCTGTGTCCATGGATTTAAGAAAGAGAATGGAAAAAAGGAAAAGCAACGAGTCCTCAGAGAAAGAAAAAAGAACACCACTTTTCTAGAGAGTGTTAAAAGCGTGTAAAGCTTTAAGAGATGGGGTGGAATATAGTGGTGGTTCCATCCATGTGTTGGCCAACTAGCTAGCTATATTACACATGAAAGGGTAGCATAGTCTTTTGAAACCCTTTTAATTCACAACTTTGATTTTTTTAACTAAAACATTTCATTTATTTTTCTGATTTTTATTATCTCTTAATTGCTTTGTTATTACAACACCCATTATATTTTTTGTTTTTATTTTCTATGCCCATTTTACACTCCACGACGAAGGTTGTGTAAATGTATATCATTTTTTCTTTAATTAATTACTATTTGTCATATATATATATGATGAGACGTACGGAAAATTTGTGTACATGGCATGTAAGCTTACTGAGAAAGTATGTACAAGAGTCAACAATATTCTTCCCTGGTGTCTTTTTTGTACAAGCACATTAGAATTAGTGGGTTGATAACTTGATATTATACTTTACGAGGAGCCGCTGATTCCTCATCTTATTCCTTTCTCATCATGCAAATAACTAATTAGTCACATTGAAAAAAAAACGGTTAGATTTCAACCCCGAACAGTTGAGCCTATTAAAATAGGTCAAAATCAACTTTACTTATAAACTTTTATATCACAATAAATTTTAACTTAAAATCAATTAATATTAAATAAAATTATCCAACAAATATATAAACTATATTTCAAGAATTGAGATTCGTGATATGAAATTATTCTTTTTAACAAAAGCAAAAATAGTTTCATATATATGCTTGGAATATAGGATACAACACATTTCAATTTTTATGTTAAGAGCCCTAAAAAGAAAGACGTTATGTAATTAAAAAATTAAAATATGTCGCAAAATCGAATAATAGTTTAGAATGGTTCTATGCATTTAAGGTTTTCTTTTTAAGAAATATAGTTTGTAAAACACACATTGAGTCTTAAGATGTATTCTAATCCTGATGAACTTTTGATATCTAAATCATCTGAATCTTTAGAATTTTAAAAATATAGTTTGTCAATATCAAATAAATATTGAATTGTTATAAACTTTAATATTTGTTTGTAATTCTTGGTTATTAAAAAAATTGTGACTGCAATTTTAGTTCTAACAAGTAACCTTCAAGGTTATAAATATTTAGGGCAGAAATATTTCAACATTTCATTATTTTAGACACTTTATTAATTTTTTTTAATATTATGTCATTTTTTTCCTCTTTCTTTACGTGTTAACTAACATTTCTCATTTTTCTTCATGTCTTTTTTCTTAACACATCTATCATATGAAGTATTTTACTTATATTTTTATAAAAAAAATTATCTTTCGAAGTGTACGTTAACTTGAAGTGTTCACATATATTTTTCCTTTAAAGTATTTATAACTGCAATAGTGATTATATCCTATGTATTTAGTTGTAATTTCTCACGATATAAAAAAAATGAGATGAAACTTCATTGTGACTGCAACTAGAATTATATTAAAAAATGTAATTCCATTAAGGATGATTTATAATTTAAAGAATAACTAACAAAATGTGGAGATTTGTTATCTTCAATTAAAGTTATATTTGAGTCACTATATTTATTTTTTATTTTTGAATCATCCTTTTTAAGGCAAGGAGATTTGAATATTTTATTACAGAGAGTTTGAATCTCTCGTTGTAAAGTGCAATAAATGATTTATTGATCAGACTACGATACATAACATATAATATTAATCCAGCTACTTCTTTTTTTAGATAATCCAGCTTCTTCTTAGAAGGCGAAGTAAGTAATATTTTGATAAGAAAAGTATTTATCAATATTACATTATATACATAACAAATCATGAATGTATTAAACTATTTATTATTGTTTTTTCTATTAAAGTCTCATATTCCTTACTTTATTCGTATTAACTTTAGAGAAGTTAAATATCTAATTTATTATATTAAATTTGTCTTTGTATGAGATGTTAGATAATTTTATCTTGAGAAGCCAAATTTTATATTGTAAGAAACACGCTGCTTAATTTTGCTGGATCAACAAATATTTAGTTGATTATAGCAAATATTTTATAAGTTAAATATATTATTAGCTCTGGAATATATAATATTTTTTAATTTCTATAAAATTTAAATTTTTAAATTTTTTAATGAGTAAATATTAGTTTTATTAACGGATGAAATTGAATCCACGATATTTTTTTTTCTCTTAATCATCCAAAACACCTTATATCTTCTAACTATTTTTAGTCTCTACAATTAATAATAATATATCTTTCTTTTTTATTAAACATGCTTTTGGACTTTAATAAGAAATTTAAACCACATCATTTTATTAAAAATAAAAAGTCAAAACTTTTATAAAAAAATAATTGAAAATGTAATGTTTTCATTAAAAACATATTTAAACCTATATACTCTCACAAATCACAATAAGAAATCTGAACTCTTTTTACAAATTTGTTCGCAGCTAAAATTGGAGAGGTAAAGCAAAATAAAGGCTGAAAGCAAGAGTAAAAGGAGATACGGGAATGGTACAGTTTAACCGACAGAGTAAAAAGAAATAAAAAAATAAAACTCCGGTGACAATAGAAAACTAAAAGCCTTAATAACACTTTTTAAGACACTGTTGTTATTGTCATTCTGTTTTGATGATAGTGTTTGGAAATTGAAATAACCTCCATTGGCAAAAAATAATAATTATTCTTTTTTTGGTTTGGATAAAGTAATTCTTTTGTTGGTATTTGTTTCAGTATATCAAAAGTTTTACTTTGGTTAGAAGTTGATATTAAAGATATTAAATTTATAAACACTTTTTTTTTATTAAATCTACCCGCACACCTTTAATAAAGATAAAATCATAAAAAATAATCCAATATCAAAGTAGACAATAATTTAAATATACCGGTTAATCAATTAAATTAAAGTTAAAACATTAATATTGAAAGTAA
>NC_038242.2:10684064-10783410 GCF_000004515.6 Glycine max | reverse complement strand
CACCCCTCCTACCTCACCGCCTAGACAAAATGCATGGGCGTATAAAGATAATATATATTCCTCCTCTTCTTTCACTTTTCTTTACTTTGGAGGGAATTCTTTTAGTCCTATCCCAATATTTTATTTTCACTTCCCAACCACACAATCAAGTGATTTAACATATCTTTCTTCTTTTGGTAATTAAAAACCAAAGGTATCATTCACGAAAAATAATTGTAATCGAACTTTAACCTGAATAATATCATTATACATTATTATTATTATGTTCGGATAAAAAAAGAAATAGTTATACATTGTTAATTTAAAATTTAATTTTTGCCTCTATTTTTCTTTTTAAACTAAAAAGTTTGTTAATATAAGTGAATTTAACGTATGTTTAACCCACTAGGTTAAAAGAATATGTATGAGATCCTAAATTTAAATATCAATGTGATTGGTGTAACAAAAAATGAAGCACAATAAAAGGAGATAGATCATGATCCATTACATACTACTATTTAACCCTATTTTTCTTCCCCAAAATTTAAAGTGTATTTGATGGAACAAAACTTTTAGATTGTAAAGTAGCTATTTTATCTTTAGAATTTTTTTCCCGGTAATTAGTCTCCTAAGGATATTATATTTAATCTGCAAAAAAAATGTATTATATTTAAAATAAGAATAATATAAGAACTAAAAAATTATATCTCATTATGTTTCAATATTTTTTCGAATATTGAAATGAATTTTTTGTTTCATTTCTTGATAAAATATTCAAACAAAAGAATGAGATTTTAATTTCAATCTATTTCAATCCACCATTCTATTATATTCTGGCTCATTCCACTATATTCTCTACCAAAAATCGAAAGCATGAAAATAATATGTATAGTTTAGTTTAGTTCAATTTAAATAGAATATTAAACTTAAACCCAGACAAATCAATGTTTCTGTTTGATTTATTTTTTGAAAGATTGTTTTTAAATTTTTTAGTTTGTCTTTATATCAAATTCAAAATTCTATTTGTTTTGATAATTAACAATATAAAATAAAATCTAATATTAAATTGAGTCATGCTTAATCTTTTGAACATGACATTTGCAAAATCATAAGTAATCAATTATTGAACGTGTGGATTCACCTACATGAACACATTATGTTACCTAAGTAATTCTGAGTTTGAGTTTTAAATATTCAGTTACATACTGATTTTATTTAATTTAAATAGAATTGTTTTTAATAAAAAAATACATATGCTTTATATATATATATATATATATATATATATATATATATATATATATATATATATATATATATATATATATATATATATATATATATATATATATATATATATATATATATATATAAAACTTAACCTGGACAAGTTTATACTTTTCGTAAAAAATATATATGAAAAAAAAATCATAAATAGGTAAGAGTATTTATAATGCAGATGGTTATGAATTGCTTTAAATTAAGCATAATTGATTGACAATTTTTTTTAGATTACTTGATCATGTGTTACTTAAATAAGTATTGTTGTTTAACTGAATTGTACCGAGATACAATTATTTTTTCAATCACAAAATTTAATATAACTTAAGTTAAACACTTATCTTAATAATTTTAGTATTATAATAAAATTTTTAAATTTATGTGACACTATAAGATTGTCAAATTTAAGATAAGTAATTGATTTAATTATTGTAAAAACTAAAAGATCTCAAGTAAATTTTTTTATTAAAAGAACATATTGTGCATTATTTATTTTCAATTAGTCTATCTTTTTTAATTTTTCTATCATCCACCTTACTATTTAAAAAAAACTAATCGGATTAAAAAAAACTTTAAGGAATTTAATTTATTTATTTAAATAAAATAGGTAAATATTATAAGTTTTTTAGTATCATATTTAATTTTTATCCATAAAAAAAATAATTTATTTTCAATGTAAAACACCTGCTGCTGGATTTATTGTGGCAAAGTTACTACTGATACAATAAGGGGAAGAAGGGGTACATTTATCTGACACAAACACAATGGCGTGTGAAGCGTATAATATACTAATCTTATATGAAAAGGTAAAACAATAAAAGAGAGACACATTCGAAGCATCGAGGGAGATGAATACGGATCGGCGGCGGTGGCGGCGGTGGCGGCGGCGGCGAGTGAAACGTGTCGCTGACGTCGCAATATCATTCATTGACACCCTCTAGAGACACGATCTTCCCTCACCGTCTCATTAATCAACACTACTATACCCAACCCAAGCTCCAAGAACAAACAATCAATACTCCCAAATATCTATTTTAATTCCTATCAAATAAGGCGGTGAAGCCGATCACAGGTTGATTTTTAAAATATCAAAAATTAAAATTTAATTCTTAAATATCTTAAAATATGATAAATTCATCTTATTATTGAGCTTCTTTCTTTAATTTAAATGTTCTTATTTATCTCTGACACCTCCTACTTCCATTTTATACTAACATATATGTATTTTTATTTTTTAATTAATTCACACGTTACATATAAATTACTAACATAGTTATCAATTTATCATTATAACCTTTTACTTCCATTCTATATCCCTTGCTATTATGCAAATACTTGCTTTTTGAATATTGCGATATTCTATTCTAATAAGTCTTCCTATAAATCATTTTGATATTTTACAGAAAATATATTAAAAGAAAAATAATTTTCGGGATCGTTTCAACATGTTCTTTAAAATCTGATATTAAATTCATCGATATAAAATATAAACTTTAGCAACGTTTGATCGAAAATATAAGAATCAAAAATACATTTTTTTATTTATAATAATAATAATAACATTATGCATTTAATATCTTATTCATTGAATTTGTATATTTATTTTATTTTATAATTTGCATATATATAATGTTGAGATTAATATATTAGAATAATAAATCGAGGTAGCCCAATATTATTCCTAATGTATTATTAGGTCTTAATTAATTGGCTGTGTTCAGGTTCAAGTAAGTAAAATGACCTTCTCTGACTTAAACCTATCCCATTTCGTCTTAAATTCTTCTTTCCATTTTATTTATATCAAACACACCGATGGAGTTTGCCATATGAGCCAATGTGAGAGGCCCAGAGGAGAAGTTTAAACAATTATAAATCTTTCATGCTGGAAAACTCCTAAGTTGGCCAATGCAAGAAATCAACATAGAAATTCTCTTCACGAAAAAGTGTGAGAAATAGTTACACACTAGCTACTCCTTACTCCTAAGCAAAGACTGTATGTTCCTATAACGATGAGCCCATATTTATGGAAAATTAATGGAGGGGGTTGGGATCTATCCCGTTAGAGAAATTTTTTAGTAGGAGAGATATATACGTAATAGTCTTGTGGGTTTCACATGTACGGGAAAATTCCAGTGCAAGAAGAGGAATTTTCAAATGGAGAATTCATTTTCCACAAAGTTTTCCTCACAGTCAGACTAACATTGAATCTTTCTATAGCCATAATTTCATGCAGTAGACAAGACACTCGAATAATTAAAATTAATCTTAAAGTGAATTTATTTATTTACTTAAATAAATAAGATTGAACAAATAATTAATGAGTCAAGTCCGAATAGTTCATGAATAATTCAACTTATTTACACTTTTATCTGTCACATAATTATGTCTAGAAATATTATGATGTAAGGCAAAATTTATAATAAAAAAAAAGTTGATTAAATATTAATTATCAATACTAGGGTTTTCCGTTCATTTTTCAGTCAAAAGAACGAGTCATGTTTCCAATTTTCCAATTTCCTTACTAAATTGGGCACTGTCCCTGTCATTTTTGGTGGTGTTGTATTTAATAAGTCATTTTCTTTTACGAAGGTGAAACAACCTCATGCATACTCTTATGATCCGGATGAAATTTCCCTCTCAAAGGTGCATTAGAATTTTATAAGTGGTAAGCTCAATCACAAAGTCATTCCATTTACGGGTCCAAACTACTTTCAATTCTGGTCCATTAGGTGGAACCCACTAGGCGGATTAGCACGCAGAATAGAAAAGGAGACCCTTCTTGAAAATCATTGGGACACAAAAGTTAATATAAATTAAAATCTACCGTGTCTTATCTACTAAGCTTTAATTAGTAGGTTCTTTGCTTAGCCATTCCTTGCTCCACATGTATACTACTTTTCCTAACAGCCAATCCTTCACTAATATTTTTCTAATTGCAACACAAATTATATCAAAGGTTTGTGGATTAGGGAGACCCAAACCGACATTTCAATTTTATATTTTATGGAAAGATATAAAGGGGAGCGCCTAAAAGCGTTTGCAGAAAGAGTCTCAACAAAAGAACCAAAGAAGAAAAAAGAGCCGAGTTATTGTCATATGTAATTAGGCCTCAAACTCAATCTAAAAGATAAATGAAAATTTAAGGTATGCTTGCACTTTGTATGAAAACTTATCATCATTCAGCAACCCGCCAACCCCTTTTAAAGTCAAACTCGTGATCAACTTTAAACATTCTTTTCCGAAGAACATCTTTAATGAAAGTTATTTCGTTGGGTTCTTAAACTTAACAAATTCCTTTGAAAAAACCCTTAACAATTAGTACTTATATAGTTTCACCATCAGAAAAATTGATGTGTCAGTTTTCATATACAAGAATTGTTACTTGTATAAACTAGACAATGGAAGAACGAAAGAACGAACTAGATTTTAATTCATTGTCCAGACAACACGTGAAGATAAATGATTAATTTTTATATTACTATAAATAATTTCCACAACTATAACTATTTGTAATAATTCTTAAAAATTGTAAGACTTATTTATATATTTGTAAGTTCTTAATTAAAAAATACATCATAGAAGAATAAAATTCTTAAATTTCATGTAATATTACAAGACACATATCAATGAGTTAAACAACTCTCCATATACAGTTACATCCTTAAACATGCCCTAACAATAATTATATAATTCCACCATCAATGCCGTTTACCCGGTTCTTCTGTCTCCTTATTCCGTACAAAAAAATATTCCACTGTTCATATTGGGGCACAACTCAACATGCAGTCATAGCAATGTTTAAGAAAATTATGAAAAAGTAAAAAGAAGTATGCGCTAAACTATCGCGCTCCCTCCTTTTATTTTGCTTTAGTTATAGTTTATTAATGTTATTCCATTTTCTTGGAGACGATAGGGGAGAAGGAGCAGTGGTGGAGCCAAAGCTATTGTTGCTATTGTTGGTAGTTTTTTAATCAGTGAGAAGCATATTCAATTCAAAAGGAGCTAGCTACCACACAAAGAAAATTGCATTGTACCTCTCCTCATTCAGTCACACGAAGCACACAAAGTGTGAGTGGCGTTAATTCATCTTCCATCAACTGAGCTTTCAAGGAATCAGTACATGAATAATTTATACGACCATTTTGGCCAAGTCAGCGCAATTGCATTGAAATTAAGATTTTCCAAATAACACAAAGTATTCAAATTAAAAAAGTACACAAATTAAGACTTGAGAGAACGCATGCGAGCTTAATAGCATTTTTTAAACATTTAATTTCCAGCTTTGGCATACAGCTTTAGTCCAATATTGAAACCAAATTAATAGGTTCACTCAGTAGAGTACACAGCAACAATAGTGGGGCCGGGTCACGAATTGTGTATGTTCGCCAACTTAATGTGCAGAATATATAGAAAGATACATATCAGCATATTACTTGATTATATAATTGCATGTTAAAATAAATATATTGAAGCGAAAATGACGGGGTTTTTTTTTTTTTTTCCCTTGAATGGAGAACTATGCGATGTCACCGTCACCGGAGTGTACATACATTGTGTGAAGTTCAAATGAGTCACTGATCAACTTGCAAACGTCAATGAATTACTTCTGTTCTGTACTGCATTATGGTATAGGGGTTTCCTGTATAAGTGACAGGCAGAGAACGTGCATGTTAGAAAGTTGGCTTTAACGTCATACACCTTTGCACTGGTGTGCATCTATAATGCCTAATAATAACTCACTTAAACAGCTTTTTTTTTTAAAAAAAAAGAAGATAATATTAAAAGTTAGGAAATTTTATTAACATTTATAAATCCCCATTTCTATGCATTTCATAGTGTGCTGCACAAAGATTCTCTCCAGAACAGGGTCCAAGTGCAACAAATGATAGGTTGTGACAAAAAAACTCAAATAGTTTTTGTCTTTAAAAACTAAATGACTTGTATTTCTTTTTTATATGTATGAATCAAACATAATGTGTAAGAGATTTATAATAATTTATATATTATGTTTAATTAATTAAGTTAATTTCGTTATATATTATTTTTTATAATATTTTCAATTTTATTTAGATTTCCTAACATTCTAAATAATAACAAATGTAGGGTTATCACCCATTAAGTTTAGAGTAAATTATACTCACATTCTTTAACTTTTTATAAATTACACATAGCATCATTTTTTTTATTTTTATTCCTACACTAACTCTATTAAAAAAATATTACATTTACACCTCCTTATATATTATGTTAACATCTAGTTTAATGTTTAAAAACATTACACTGCACTAATATTCTTTTGTATATTACACTGCACTAATATTCTTTTGTATATTACACTAACACTACAATACTACATACAAGGAAGATTAGGTCATTTTTTTCCTCTAAATTATCAAATGGGATAAATTTTAAATAAATATTAAAAAATTAATAAGTTGAACTCACAATTTCCAAGTTTAAAATCGTAAATCAGATTACGATTTCTTTTTCTATTGAAGTGGTATAAAAATTAACAATTTCTTAATTTTTGTAAATACAACTTTGAAGTCATAAATAATTTTATTTAAATTAATATTTTTACTTTTATTTTTATTTAATATTTTTATATATTGTTTTTATGTAATATGTTCTATATTTTTTCTTTTTTATATTTTATTTAATATTTTCTATTTTTTTTCTTAATTTTAAGCATTTTTTCCTAATTATAGTACATTCCAACAAGCTCGACTTTAAAGTTGTATATATAGCACAACTTCATTTTATTAGTGCTACATTTATAAAAAATAATATTAAATAAAATAAAATAAAAATATAAAAATATAAAAAATATTAAATAAAGTTAAAACTTAAAATATTAATTTAAATAAAAAATATACGACTTTGTATGTTGTTTTTAGTTTCATATATTTTCTATAAATAAAACACTAATAAAATGAAGTTCTTTTAAAGTAGAACTTGTTAGAATGTAATACAATTAGGAAAACAATTCTTAACATTAGGAAAAGAATAGAGAAAATATTAAATAAAATATAAAAAAAAGAAAAAATATTAAATAAAAACAATATAAAAAATATATAATATTAATTAAACTAAAAATAAAAATATTAATTTAAATAAAATTATTTACGAATTCAAAGTCGCATTAAAAAATTTAAGAAGTGATAAGTTTTTTTACAAATTCTGTAGAAAAGAAAAAAAAATAAAAATCATAAAATGATTTATAACTTTAAATTATGAGATACCTTACCACTTACCCTTTTTGCGTATTTATTTAAAATTTACTCGCATGTAGTGATTTAAGAAAAAAAAAAAGTTTCCCCTAAACGGTAGTTTCGTCGGAAGATTACTTAAGAAAACATATTGTGTTTGTATAATTTGATGAAACCTGATGAATGACAAGGGTACTTTACTCTTAAATTTATTTTTTAATGTAAGATTTATACTATATCGAGATATCAACGAAAAAATATTTAAATCTTTATTTTAACAGTTTTATAGCTTTTCAATAATTCTTTAATGGTAGATAGTTTAGGAGAAGAATAGCATATCAGGCACTAATACCTATGACTCTGTTTTACTTTAAAAAAAAAAAAGGTTTCTTTCTTTTTTTCCTTCTCGTGTAGCATTTTACTCAATTTGCTTTTTTTTTTTTTCTTTTTGCTGTCCTTTCGTTTTTTGTTTGGAAAACTACGTTTTTCTTTCTTTTCACCAATATGAAAGAAAAACACATTGTAACAAAAAAAAAACGCATAAGATGTTTAATGGAGAAAAAAAAATGAAAAATCTGTTTCGCTGAAAGGAGGAAAAAAGTATTTATTTTAGTTTTCTAAATATATACGTGTAACGTTATTATTCCTTCATTTTTACCCATATTAAATTAAAGTACTCTTTTTAATATTAATTAGTACTTCTTCCAAACTCAAATATAAGAAAAAAAAATATCTAACTACAAAAATAAGTAAATTTCAAATAATTCAACTTCTTTTAATATCATTATTTCAAAAATATCTTTATGCTAATTTAAATGTGACCACTATCTCCTGTAAATGTGATTAAGGAAAATATGAGCACCAAGTTTAGAAAATGAAGTTTTTTATATAATTTTTTTAAAAAAATTAATTAACTTTTTTAATTAATATGGAATTAATTAGATAATTTTTATTTATATTTTAAGTCCGAGAAAAATACAAAGTAGTCTTGGAAGTACTACAAATTGGCCTTTAGCTGTCAAGACCAGTAATACTATTTTTCACTGTAAGACTGATAGTTGACACAACAAAATGAAGAATTCATACGATATTGTGCACATGCATGTACATTTTTAAAGAAACAATAAATGTTTTGCTATGGCCTTCTATGAAGCATTAAAGAATCAATAAATATTTACTCAGAAAAACTAAATACCTTTTTCATGAGTGAATCGGATTATCAAGAAAATTTCTGGTAGATAAATAAACTTAACTTCGAAACGTACTTTTCATTCTTATTAATAATAAAAATTGAAGATACAAGTATTATAAACTTTACAATAATTTACGCATCTAATTCAATCAATTGGGCTACATCCTTTATAAACCTAATTTTTACATGAAATTTAAGTTTGGTTATAATTTCTGAGTAACTTATAAATTTTTTTAATCAAAATATTTGGAAAACTAATTTATTTTACTAGTATAAGTTTTTTTAGTTGCGTTATAATTAATAGTTTTATTATTATATGATTCTTAATATTTTATCATTTTTTACATTAGTATTAAAATCTATTTTCACTTCTCCACTCAAAAAAGTCTCTTTGCATAGTCATTATATTAATTTTGGTTACTTATTTAGTATTAAATTATTTGTTTTAATTATGCTACTATTTGTATTATTTAATTTAATATTTCAATAATATATAAGTCATTTTAGTTCACGCATTTTGTTTGTACATTCCTCAAGCCTTCAATATTGACCTTTCATGGAATGCCCAAAACTTAAAGATGTAATTATAAGAGAACAGATTATTACTCAAAAGAAAGACAAATAATATGTAACTTCTTAACGAAAAATAAAAATACAATGACAAAATAGTAATTACTACAATTCAAAAGTATAAATATTAGCAAAGGAATAAATATAAACTATTTTTATTATTATTCTATTTTATAATATTTACAATTAGCTTATTTTTCATATTACACTATTTCTTGTATTATATTATTTATCTTAATTTTAACAAAATGTTTTATCTTCAGAAAAATATAAGAATTTAAAATTTTTTAACATCACCAAAAATAATATTTTTGTTTAAGAAAATACAATTATATAAAAACCATACAAATATGCCTTGTTATATTATTTTATATTTTTTATCTAGTTTCACAACTAACTTTACTAATGCTTCAAATTAAATAAGTTAATTTATTAGGTTTTAACTAGTAATTTTTTAGTTTTTAACTAACTTATCTCTGTCAAACACATTTGCGAAGAATAGTTTTATTAATAGATACAAATTTGGGAGAATTTTTCATGTTATAAATTATTTTGATATATCATTTTATCCTCTAAACATTTTTTGGGGGTTGAAGTGGGGATTGAATGATTTGACATCGTGACTTTTTTGTGCCTCTGTCCTGTACAAGGAACCACAATCTTACAGGAATTGAACTTGAACCACAACTAAGCACATGTTCTTGTATTATGTGTATCTCTATATGAAGGAAATGAAATCAAAGAACTAAATATATCTTCAATCAAGCACTTTCACGTGCTTATGTCCCACTATACACTGATTGTTTGTACAGAACTATGAAAGTGTCACTCTTTTTTTTTTTCCTGCATGGACAGAAATTGATAAGGTCTCTAACATGAAGCTTACATCTATTTTATTTATTTATTTTTGTTTGTGCCTTTCGACTTTAATTAGCCCCCGTTTAATCGGGAAAAAAGGAAGAAGAAGAAGAGAGGATAGTAACTTTATCAACTTGAAATTCATTTGGACGAGGAAAAAGAAAAAGGAAATTCATAAATGTAGGCATGTAACTGTAGCTCTATTAATCCTGGAGACCTAGATCTTCATTGATCTTGATATCAGGTTTGATAATAAAAAAAGCCCTAATGATTTGACAAAATTATTTTCTGCTCTTGGGCTTGATATTCAGGGCCCAAACCTTATCATATGCTAAGCTTTAGTCCAACTTAACCATACCAAACTTGTAGAGACCTGTAAGCACACTGCACATATTTCTTTTCTTTAAATTGGCAAGTCTACTAATTCGAAACGAAGGAATTTGAGCAGTTTACATTCTTGATTCATCACTTTCGTTTTGTGGTTCAATTCCTGCATAAAGAAGCACAATTTTTGTAGTAAAAAAATATAATATGTCTATAAAATAGTAAACCTAGGTATACTTTATATTCTGGAATTTCATAAATACAAGTAACAACTGATAAGTAAGTATAAAAAAATGAATACTCAGATATGGCCTCTAGCCAGAAGGTTTTATTTCTATTTTTTTTATTACCATTCGTTTCTGAAAGAGTTTGACCATGATAGAGAATATTAGTCCATTCTTAAAATAGATAATTGGTAAATGATATTGTCACAACATTCATAAAATAAATAAATAAGTGATACACTAGAAATTAGATAACAAAAAATTTAGATCATAAATATAATTTTTTTTGTTCGTTAGGGCAAAGCACAAGTCAATAATATCAGTTTAATGTACGGGTCAGTAATGTATAAAACGACGACGGTCCAACTCATTGTTACTGTCCAAAAACAAAAAGTAGCTTTAATATAAAAGAAAACATATACATCCATTAATCAACAGTGGATCCGTGGCGCAATGGTAACGCGTCTGACTCCGGATCAGAAGGTTGTGATTCACGTCGGGTTCAACCTGTGATCCTGAGGATTTTTTTTTATAATATTATTTTTTGGTTATTTCTTCTTCAAACACTATGATTTCTGTGTTTCCCATCTAGCTATATTGATTCTCAGAATGATACTGTATATGATTTAAAGATATGAAAAACATGCTCCATTTTATCGGAATTTGGTAAACGAGACTAGTGTTACCTTATGATATATGTACCAGCGGGACTATAGTTGTTTATGTTTATGTTACACCTACCTGAGGTATTATGGGCCTACATACAGTAGAATTGACATATGCCATTCCTAGAATGGCCCATGCATATTATATTTATACCCCTAATCTTTGTAAGGAGGACTGTGTTATTACGTGATAGGACATAATTCTTGACATTTTTTCATTCCCACTAAGTCCTGTTATAGGAGCTTCCGATTATATTATATATATAAAATTCAGAACCAAAGGTCTACTAGGACATAGCATTTTCGCTCAGATTTGTCTTTATATTTTGAGACAGACAGATTCTGTACTTAATATTTTTTTAGGTAGATGATTAGTACTTTAAAGGAAGAATAAATTGTAGGATGTTTAGGAATGGAAAGCTCATGAATGTGTTTTTTTTATTTCTTGCAACATAGTCTTAAAGGGAAAAGAAAAGATTTTAGCATATGTGTAAGAAATTGTTTAAAAAATTGCCCGAACTAATGTGTAAGATTTTAGCATAAAATAAAATGACATTTCACTCTACCCACAATGTATGGACTTATGCTTTTTAGAATAACTGTAGTTGTTTTAAAATACTACATCCAAGGCGTGCAACTTACTAAAGCACTTCTTCTAAAAAAAACAAATGAATGTATTTTAACAGATGTTTGTAGGATTAGTCAACACATACAAAGTCAAACTTACTAACGTACTGCTTTTGAAAATCAAATGGGTATGCATTACCAAAACCACACACACTCACAAAGAAAGAGATGCAATCATTAACACTACTTAATATTTTTAATTAGATTTTATAAAAAAAAATGTGTTTAGTTAGATAATTTTTATCTTAAACTCTACCATTTGATTCTTTATATATATATGAAAAGTTGAATATCTGTTCAATTTTTTTATAACACATATGTGTTTGTATGTGTGTGAATTTCATGTGTAAATTATAAAATAGGATTGCTACATGAAAACAAGATTGCTTCTTCTTTTCCCTATATATTTATTAATTATTAAATTAAACATAAAGAATGGTAGAAGAAGAAACATGGCTACTTTTTCTTTTAACTTATTCTCTGAAATGTAGGTAAAATTGTGAAGTGTTGAAAGGTATATCCCATCCACCACCTATGTAACTCATTTTCACACACTTTTAAGTAAATATATAAATGATGGGATGAAAAGAAAAGTAGCTAGCTAGGAAGGGCAAACACATGACAAGTTTAGTGAGAAAAGTGGGAAAGACCATGCTTTTTAAAAGAGGGTGTGTGGGACGGTGGGTACCCATTCGAATTAACTCTATGCATAGGAATGTAATTGCCAAAGTCCCACAGCCACGGCCTATGTCACTACCTCACACACACTTCGCACCATACCCGCTTGTTTGGTGGAGGCTTGTCCACACCACCAAAACACTACTCTCTCACACCCTTCTTTTTTCACCAATATTTATCCAATGCCGTGGTACTTTGCCTTTGTGACCTCCATTATTTAGCATGCACATGTTTCAATTTTTATCACCATGCATCTCCATGAAACCAAAATTATTCCACCATAACCAGTAAAATTTAATATGGTGTTTTTTAAGTACTTTAACAAAGATTTAATTTTTAATTTGTGTATAAAAAAATTTAATGAAAAAGACAAAACTCACTTTAATTATTTTTTGTGTTTTCAGAATTAATTTGATGACTTTCGACTATTAAAGTATCTAGTTTATTTTCAAAAAATAAAAATAAAAATATCTCACTTGTACTTTTGGCAATGGCATGCATGTACCACACTTTCTACCTCCCTCTTCTAGACCTCGTGCGTTTGAGGAAATCCCCTAATGGCCTAACACTTCTATCGAAGTAGATATGATTGGATTCTGAAACCACTTTTGTAATCTCAATTGGGTCAACTCTTTTATGAGTCAATCGTACTCCTCACCGCACAAAGTATTCCATTTCCATATTTGATGTGCAATGTATCCACTTATTATGAAATGAATAAAACGAAATAAATTTAACCCATTGATGTTTTTTCCACAAAAAGCATGATAAATGCATGGATGGTTTTGGTTAATGGAGTGAATCCAATTCTTCTTTGAAACTTTTCCTGCTTTTCACTCCTCCTCCAAGTCTCACTTGGGGCCTATATTAACGGCCATACCAGTTAGTCACTTACCACGGGCTTCCTCAACTGGTTATGGGACATTGATATTTAAAATAAAATAAAAAAGAGCACACCGTAAATTAATGTAGTCATTAAAGAATATTTATGTGAGAAGATTTAATAAGCCTGGGTCTAGTAAAAGAAACTAGCATATCAAAGATGTGGAATCAAAGTTTGAATTTTAGTTAGGAAAGATGTTTCACTTTTAATGGTAAAAAAATAAGTTAAATTTAAGCCATCCAATATGACATGTAGATCACTTTTAATGGTAAAAAGAAATTAAGTAATGATATCTAAAAATAAGTTACTCTAAAGAAAGTTCGTGTAAGAAACAAAAGAAATATTTTTAATTATTTTAAAAAAGGTGTTTTATATTTTAATATAATAAATTTTTTGTATCAAAAAACAAACTCAATTTTTTATATTAAACTAAAGTATAAAAAACCTCATAAGGCCCATTATCCTACTGGCAAACGAAAAGATTTATACTATAACAAGTCTACAAGGCTCAAGCTCTTCACGCCAGTCTTTCATCTCTTACTAATAGAACTGAAAATCTATGATTTTGTTCTCTTCCGTTTTTAATTATAATATTTAGTCTTTTTTAAATTTATGATTTTAGTTTCCCTAGTAAATTATTAACTAATAATTATAATTATTAGAGATATTAAATTAGTTATAAATTAAATAAAAAAAATTATTAATCATTAAAAACTTTAATAAAAGACTATTAATTCTAAGGTGATGTTAATAGTTGTTGAAGTCGCATGTAACATGGAGGTGAAAAAAGTGTTTGCGGAAAAGAAGATGAACACAATATTATGAAAAATTATGATTAAAGATTTTTTATTCAATTTTGTTAATAATTAACAATTTTGATTAATTTATAATTAAATTAATAATTCAATTAATAATCTATTACGAGGATCAAAATTACCAAATTATAAGAGAATCAAATGTTATAATTAAAATCCAGAGAATCAAAATCATAGATTTAATAAACTAAGACGATCAAAATCGTAATTTAGACTAATAAAAAATAAAAATATTGTTATCCTTTAAAAAAATGTCTTTTTTTCCAGTTCAGGTTTCCATGTCTTCTTAAAAACTCACAACCTATACGTTTTAATTTTCACCATTTATAATAAAATCAAATATTTAATATTTATTTCCCCCACTCTTATATAAAAATAAAAAAAAGAAACCTTTGACTAGATATACGTCCTTGTATAGTGTATATTATTTAGTTTAGATGTCAACTTTGAATGTTTATTTTTATGCTTGTGACAGCTTCCCCAAGAAAAAGTTTCCAATCCTTGATAACACTTGCAGGATAGGAAGGTATCTGCTTGTCTTGTTTGTCGTAAAGAATTTTAATGATCCCCCGTAAGATTTGAACCCCACAATATGCTAAATAGGAGTGTTATTATAACTGAAATGTCTACACACATCTTTTCGGTAGATATGATTATAAGAGATGCTTGTATATCGTTGACATTAACTCTTTTTGGGAATTTGAAATTTAGTTAAACATTACGTCTTAATTAATTTGAGTGATTGAATGAGCTTCAATTCTGGATAAAGATTATAATACGTTAATATTTATGATGAAGGCAAAATGTAAACGAGTACATGGGTCTATTCTGCCGAACCTTTAGAATGAAATATTTGAGAATTTTAAATTTTAAAATTATCAATTGCTTCAATTGGTTTTTATTTTATTTTTGCTTTGTTTGATAAAGTGGTCAAATGCTTTTATTTTCAATTTTTTTATTGTAGCAAAAAGAATTTCAATTTTTTAAAATTCCGTTTAATACCATAAAAACACCCATTGATAGTAAAATATCCAAACAAATTCTAAGCCGAAGAGTTTATTTTGAATAATGAATTACCGACATTAAATTATTAATACTTTTAAAAAAAATGAACGAGTATCTTAAAAATAAAAATAAAAAAATCCACAATTGGTAACTAAAAACCCAAGGTTGAACCCGACGTGAATCGAACACGCAACCTTCTGATCTGGAGTCAGACGCGCTACCATTGCGCCACGGATCCGTTGTTGATGTACATCAGTTATTATGATTTAAATATAATAATATTCTTACAAATATTTTCTTCTTTCTACAAGCTCCAACATCATTGAATATTGATAGTTAATTTTGTATTTTTTTTATTAATAATTAGTTTTGTAATGATTATGATTCAAAAACATATAAACATATACTCATATTATCAAGTTTATAATTTCACTTCAATTAAACATTAATTTTATATTTTGAAATGTCACCTAATACTTAATAATAGAAATTTAAATTATTTTTTTTTTACAAAAATAAATTTAAACTCAGTAAACGATTATATTTACTACACAATAGCTACTCCCACGTAATGTACTCTATGGAAAAAACAAATAATACTTCATCGGTTTTGCAAAATAACTAATTTGAAATATTTTCCCCCCCTAAAATTAAGTAGAATGGAAGGAGCAACAAGTAATCAAAAAGTCCTCACTGGAAAATTAGGTAACTGAAAAAAAAGTATATTTAGATAAATATTTAAAATCTTAATTTCATGTAACTCAATAAAATTAAATTTAAAGTGAAGTTGTATATATTTAAGAGATTTCATTTTAAAAAAATATGGTTAAATTTAATATAATTTTTTAACCTAATATAAAAGTCATATTCTTTTACTTGTAATAAAATAAATTTATAACAGTAAAATTTCTTTGAATTTACTACAACAAAAAATAAAATAAAAATGCGCTTCCAACTTGATAATGGGAGCGGTGAGGTTTACCAAACATGAACTAAACTAAAATTGGACGGTCGTGTCTATGTTGAGGACTCAATTAGTTGTCGACCTGAAGACATTAATGAAAACGCTAGAATAATTAAAACTATGGCTTCACATTTCATTAC
The DNA here is from genome assembly GCF_000004515.6 of Glycine max. Lineage (NCBI taxonomy): Eukaryota > Viridiplantae > Streptophyta > Magnoliopsida > Fabales > Fabaceae > Glycine > Glycine max. Next base: position 10,766,996 of record NC_038242.2, on the reverse strand, counting down.
CGACATATTATTCGCATTAATTATTTATTTTTTATTTTGCGAGTTTTCAATTTATTGAGCAATTTATGTTGCTCAACTCGTGACTTCACCATACAATCTTAGAAATATGATAAAGATAGGACATATAAGGATGGTTAACGTGCATGAGTCTCAAGGTTTATGTTGTAAAAAAAAAATTATTATTCTTCACCATCGCTTAAAAAAATTAAGGTGTCAATCTCCTTGTACATCACACGATAAAATGTATAAATTGGATGTCAAAGAGTCATGAGTGACGTCTATTTCTATTTCTAAAAAATATACATTGACTTTCTTGATAATAGTGAGCTGCGTTTTAAATTAATTAAGAGGTCCTCTTTAAGAATTTTGCTCTGTTAGTAGTTGGGAAGGTATGAAAAACACCACATGCATTCGACAATGACGGAATAAACTGTATTGTTCCTGAAACGATATATTTATATGTTTTCTCTTATGATATTATATTGTTTTTGCTAACATTTTCTTGTGCAACAAATATATGATACATATTTTTCTCAACTTACAAAATTATGCATATATAAAAAAATTATATTCATTTTATATATATATATATATATATATATATATATATATATATATATATATATATATATATATATATATATATATATAAAACAATAGTTACCAAAAAAATTAGAACACAAAGTAAATTGTTTTATTCATTTTAAATATCCTACCAAACATTAAATAGGGAAGAAATATAGAAAATAATAACAAAATTCTTATTTTGTCTTTAATTAAATCTCTCCTTATTATTTAAACAGCATGTGGTATGTCATATTCCCTCAGTATTACTTCAAATGATTTTTTTTTCTTGTTTCTTATGAAAATTGCAATCGATATGCCCTTTCTTACTCTCACTCAAATGATTTTTTTTTATCCCAAAGTCTATATTCCAAGTTCAAGTTTAGAGTGAGCATTGTTTCTCCATTTCTTAATTTAAAGTATCACTACAAACAAAATTCCACTTTAAAGACCTGAGACTTTCAGTTTCTAAAATAAGAAAAAGTATGGTGACTAAATCCGTTTGAGACCAAATTGGAGACTAGTTTATGTAAGTAGCTAAAACCTTGGTAGCTGATTTTGGAGACCAATTTACATGCTGGTATAGAAACCAATTTAGCAACTGATTTTATAAATAAAAAAAAACTATTTTGAGCCTCATATACAGTGACCGATTCAGTGCTCATTCTTGAAGTGACCAAATTAGAAGACTAGTGCAGTACCTAATTCAGTTACCACTTTAAATGACTGATTTAGAGAGCAAAAATCAGTCACTAAATCAGTCTCTAAACATTGAACTTTGGTACTAGAAGATCAGTAATTTCTTCACAGGATTTAGAGAGAAAACAAATGTTATTTTATAAATATTTTGGTGACTTTTGTTACAAACTTACAATACAATGGGATACATGTGGTTCGTAGAAACAAATTTAATAAATTTAAAAAAGAAAGATATCCAACTTTGTTAATCACTAATTCTATAAACATCGATATTAGAAATATTCTCTCTGTTGAAGGAGTAAAACAAGATAGGTGATAACTACTAAATCAATATCGAGTTAAAAAGAATCAATGATTTTTTACTCTATATGATATATATATATATATATATATATATATATATATATATATCATTGCAAAAAAATGATTTTTTACTCTCCAAGAAGACAAAATTAAATAACTAAAGATTCAATTACTAAGTCTTTGATGTAATATTATCTTGAAAGAAAATCCTTAATCTTACTTTTGATTAAGGATAAGAAAAATATTCACACACGATTTACATATAAATTCGCAACATATAAAAGATAGATAGTTTAACATATACTTGTAGATAATTAAAATGGATAATTTTAAAAATATCATCAAATATAAGTAAATGTTATTAATATATTTTCATGATATTTTATTAAATATTATATATAGTCCATGTCACTAAAATCTATAACAACATGAGTTATGTATAATATTTAATAAAATATCATAAAAATATATTAATAATATTTATTCATATTTGATGATATTTTTTAAATGTTATAAAAAATTAATAATATTTTATTAAATATTAAAAACTGTATGTAACAGTGAATGCAACTCTCTTTTCAACATAAAGTTGAACCAATAGACCTTAAGACCAAGAAGGTTCCGCTTGTTCCCGTTCAAAGGCAAAGTAAGAAAAAAAAAATCTACTAAGCATGTACACACGTGTACATTTTAGTGAGTAATAGATTGCTCAAATAAGGTTGCGGCTGATTATATCATTGATTTTGTTTTTCCATTTTGGGTATTTTGCTTTATGTTATCTTGTTTTATTTTAAGAGAAGTTCTAGAAACAAACTTTTTAACATACTTTATTTCAAATATTCTTTATATTTTTTGTTAAAACTTAATAAAAATTATGAAATCATGTATACAACTTATTAAATTAAAAATATATTAATAAAATCTAACTTAATTGGTGAAATAATATGAGTGAGTTGTTATGAAATTTTTAAGTTTTATAATTTTTAATAAACTTCAACCAAACTAATAATAAAAAGTATTACTTTCGTTCTAAAATAATTATCATCTTAAATTATTTTATATAAAAAAACTAATAAATAGAGAAAAGATAATAATAATTTTATAAAATCAATCTTATTTAAAAGATGAAAGAAAATAAGATTAATATTAAATTCAAAAATTAAAGTGATATTTATTAAGTTTACCAGTAGAAAACAACAATTAATGATATATTGAAAAATCAAATACAATATTTATTTTTGAACAATTTTTCTTCCTTAAATAGTATAGTTATTTTGAGAATAAGGAAATTAATACTTTGGGCGGTGATAATTTTGAAAGAAACATGACCCTTTTTTGAACGAAACTTATCTGACAGTATTGCTTTGTTATACTTATTGAAGACTAGTTATGGCCGGAGAACTGGTCACCGGCCACCTCGCTTTCAAATTTTATGGTACTCAAAGCTATAACATGGCAAAGAGGCAGCAAAGCACTGATTTCAAATTGGTGGTCCACCAACTATTGCCCATTTTGTTGCCCCGAAAAGTCATATATAACCTGATAACCAACGCTGGTCTTGGGTAAGACACCTAATTCTCTTTTTTTTTTTTTAAAAAAAAAAAACTCTCAAAAAGTTTTTTATAAATAAAAATAATAATAATTGCTTTATCAATAATAATAATTTATTATAAGTAATTAAACGTTTCTTCTTAAAAAATTCTCCATCTTATTTATCATGAAATTTTCTTCTAATCAAAATATTTTATTTATCCTTCATTTTTTATTAACATTAACATTAATTTTTCTTTCCTTTTTATTTTTTTTTACTATCACAATTAACATCTTTAGATCTCCATTAAAACTACTAGACATCTTAATAAGTTTGGTCTTTTAAGCCAATTATAAAATTAATCTTCGACTTTTAGATATATTTTCACCTTTTTTATCGATTAAAAAACTAGTACCTTACCTATTAAGATTAATTAAAATGATTTAAAAACCCAAGAATTCCCTCACAAACCTTTCACAATTGTTTAGCTTTATATAGAAAGTTAAAACTTTACAAAAAAAATCCTCACAATTGATTCAATTGCGCTTACAACACAATTCATAAGCATCATCGATCAATTCATTATCTGAACTTTTAATTGAGTGTTTGGTTTCATTTTGATCATTTAAGTTTATGAAAAATTTCATATTAGTTTTGTCAACTTCATATACACAGACTAAATTCCAACTTCTGGTAGGAAATGATGTTATCCTCTAACTCATAATAATCATGTCTTTTTGTTCTCTGATTTACTGATTCAAATACATGTGAATTGATGAGTCTTCTGTTATTGACTAATTTAACAACATGATTACAAGAGTATTAATTATCCCTAACAAGACAACACACTCAATAACAAACATATTTACATCATAAAAAAACATGTATTTAAAATATTAGATCAAACACTGTATTGTGATTTTAGAATAGGTTGTGGTGTCAATTGTATTACGATGAATTATACCTAATTTGAAGTTATCTAAAGTAGTTTTAAAGTAATGTGATATTTTTGAAAAAGTATGATTTGCTATTAGTAATATGCACTAAGTATGTGTGGATGAATTTGGAAGTAATAAAATAAAACTTTTTTCATTTTTGTATACTTAAATGATAAAAATGTTGTAAATCAATTCATGTCTTTAATGGTAAACAACTAGTTAAATTTTATTAGTTTTTTGTTAGTAAGAGAAATTTGAGCAGACACTTCTCATTTCTTTTTTCTCTTCAACCTTCTAATTTATTTTCTCTTTTTTGTTGTACTTATTGCACCACCCTTTATGGACTGACTTGCGAGACAAATATTATTGTATCTAAATCGCCTAATATGAAACCGTCATCCATTTGCATGTTTGAATTATCGTTTCTGCACTCCAAATCTGAGTTTGATGTTCTAATTAGTGTGATTTAGCATATAGATTGAGTTTTGTCTGTTATAATTGGGGTATATTTTAATTTATCATTTGTATTTAGAAAATAAAGTTAAAAGCATTTTAGTTGAAACTTGTTGCGATGTGGTCACAAAGAATAGAATTCAAGCCAGAGACACAGCGAAGGATGCAGAGAATTGTGATTATTTCCGATGAGCAATTCTGGTTGTGATACTCACAAAGACTCCAATACTCAAGTCACAATATATATAGGCACATTTTGAGTTTCAAGATCAAAATATATGATGATATGTTGAAGGGGCCGTACTATGTCCTAAAATCTATGTTTGGCAAAACGTGAACATACTTCTAAATTTAAAGCCCTGACTAAAACAGATTGTTTTTTTTTTAAAAAAAAAATTCTTGAATAAGACTGTACTTTAAAAACTACTACTATAATCCAAATTAACATGATAGCAGTTGCTTACGAATTAGATCAATTATAACAAAATTAACTACTAGCTACAACACAAAGGCTAATTAATTATTACCAAAGTTAAAGCTAAATTTTCGGATGCATCTTCTTTCATTGCATGAAAGGCAAAGCGCTGTCGGCATGTCGAATATGCCGTAACAATTCACTGTACCACCTAAAACTAGCTAGGAACAAAAAGGTTGAAACATTGAATCATTAGTGTTTTCTTTGTTGGTTTTGCAACTAATTAATACAGTGCCCATTAAATAAAATACATTTTCTCAGTTATCTCTCTTTTTCAGTACTTTCCAATGCTTTATCATAATTATACTTGTTCTTCGACTTAATTGAGCATATTTTAATAAGATAATAAGACAGATACCAAACACTTTTAATTAAATTCTCGGGTGGCTACTAGATTAACGCTAGTGTAGGGCTAGCAGACAACAATAATAAAAGAGTTAATAAGTAATTGAAAGTAACTTGTTGGATTAAATGGAAGCAGTGGATAGCATCTTTTTTGACTTTCTAGGGTTTGTATGGTCCTGTAGGAGACAACAACACTCCTCTCCCCCTAATCTGACTTCAAATAGCACCATTATATAATAATTTATCGGCAACCGAAAATATAGTGCCGACTATTGTTAGAGGCTAAGTACCCTTTAATCTTCACCGTCCGTTTATGTATGATTATATAATAAAGATTTATTTGTTCTACTTCTTATACTATTATGATTATTAAAATCAATTTAATTCAAAAATAAATTTCAAACTTGAACCAATAAGGTTTAACATAATTAGTAAATGACTGTGTTTCTGAAACATGCTAACACAGAATTAATTTCTCAATTTATGGTTATGAAAATTTTTTATTGGGAGAAATAAAATTTACTTTGAGTATATCTATACTTCTAACGTTAGACTCATGATTTTTAATTATGAGAATAAGTTGCTTTCAGAAAGCCAAAAAAAAAAAGAGGAAGTTTTAGACACCTGCTTTTATAGAATACAACCTAACAAATTATGTCGTTAGTGATATTATCTAGATTATGATGTATATAAATTTAGGATAAATTAAATGATATGCATAAGTAACTACTTTATTACATTTATAATTTTAAAACTATATTGTAAATAAAATATAAAAACAATTGAATAAGTATGAAGTTTATTTTAAATTATATGAAAATTCGTAAACTTTATTTATTTAATAAGAATTATTCATTAAATTGTTTGATTGATAAAATTTAATATAATAAAAAATAAATTTATCAGTACATTCTTTTAAAGTAATTTCACCCATATAAAAATTTATTTAAAGAAAAGTTGAATGAGTTTTATTTGACACAATTTATTTGAACATTCTTATTATGCTATTTTGTGATCCTTCAGATTGGAAAAATAATTACATAACCCAAAATAATGTGATCTCGGTTAGAGGTGACAAATGTACTATTGGATTTAATATAGGTTATGAGTTATAATGAGTTAACCAGAAAAAGTTTGAATTCAATTTGGGCCTATAAAATGAACCCTAACCTTGCTGCAAATCCTTTTTTTTTTCAAGCTTTTATCAAGTTTTTGCCAGCTCAGCTCAAATTAGGCTATGATCTAATTGTGTAAAAAGATAAATAAATCAATTCAGTCTAGAAACATAAAAGCCCAGGGCCTATTATATTTCATCTAAGTTTGGGTAGAAATAGATAGTGGTGAACCACCAATAATATATGTTAGTCTACTTTTGACCGATCATCATTTAACATGTAATCACATTTTTTAATTTAAGAAAAAAATTGATAATGTATCATATAAAAATTAGTTGAGATCACTACTCGATCTCCAGAACCATCTAATAAATTTTATGTAGATAGAGGTGAGCATGACAATTGTGGGAAACAAGATGATGAGTGTGATATCCATATCCTTTTCTTTTCTTTCTTGGGACAATTTTTGTTTCTATTCTCATCCCATGATTCTCCGCTGTACTTGTTGGATGTTGCATGAAAATAATTATATTTTTATATAAACATCAGCTTTTAATAAATATAAAAAAATTATTGCATTAAATTTTAACAAGAATTTGGCTAAAAAAATATATTCATATGTTAATAATTAAGAAAAAAATATTAATTATACCCACACACACACACATATATATATATATATATATGATTAAAACATTTATTATTATTATTATTTTCAAACATTTAGAAACTATGTAGAAAAGTAAGTACGATCCTTATCCACAAATATATGCTAGGGGATTTTGTCTGTATCCCCATTTCTACGAGGTAGAAATCTGTAAACCCAGGGTCTTAAATATTAAGATAATCATCACAAGAATTCCTAGATGATGGAAAAATTATCATCTTTACCTTCCATCACATATCTTAATTCTAGTGATTTGGTGAGCTTTATTAGTTTTATTTAATTATGACATCTCGTAAACCTTTGACTTAGTAAGTTTTGGTTTTATTTTCTCCCATAGTCCCATGACATTGTTGATTAGCCTTACTCTGATACCCATAACGTAATCATATATACATTTTTGTTCTTTTGCTCGTGCAAACAATCCAATGCAACACCTCTAGCTGATTTTTTATTCACTATCATCACTCCAGAACACGTCCAAGTGAATACCAACATACTTTTTTCTTGGGAGTAGCGAACAGAAAACAACAACACTAATCATATTATTATATAGGCAACCAGAAATTAGTTAAGAACTTGCTTCATTTTAAAAGTTAAGGTCCCATGGGGGTTGTAAAAAACATGATTGAGATATACATCTCAACAACCATTAAAATGACTTAAACACAATGGTCTGGAGAGTATATAAAGAAAATATAGATGCATGTAATGTAATAATGCTAATGGTTTTACAACTTGTATAACTATATTGCGTGGTAATATAATTTTTTTCTCCAGGAGAACAAAAAGTAGTACTATTTTGGGTATAAAAGGACGTTTGTAAGGGTAAATTTGGCATGACCTAATTTGCCCATGCCCTGCTAAATATAAGGTTAGATGAGCTGGGGAAAAAGGGGTGACCAGGAAACCATGTTTGCTTGAACAGTGCTTCTCAATTATAAAGAGAATAAAAACAATTTATGGGTCATATATCTGACCGTTGACTAGCTCCTCATCCACGGTCCTTCATTCTTTCCATCAATAATACACTTTTTATTGCGTGAATCCACTTCTTGAAGAGTTTCCGGGTCAAAAATAATGCCATCATGTTATATTGGTTTTTTTTTTTTTTGGTGACTATCATGTTATATTGGTGCAAGTTTAGGACTTTTTTTTCAGAATAGTTTAGATCATTACACTTAATTAAATCGAAATTTGACCACTGACTACCATATATGGTACCACTATCAGTGCAATTATTTGCATGCCTTGAAAATAATAAATTGATATTATAAAACAATTCCTTTTTTTTAAGAGACTATAAAACAATTCCTAGTTTCCAGAAAATACATCAAATTTGAATTTCAAGTTGAACTGATTATGACACTCCTGACCGTGACCAAAAGGAGTAGTCATTGATGTAAGGGGATGTAACTATCGCAGTTGAAATCAATTAGATTTTTCTTTAATTAATTTGTACGCAGATGACATGATTACAAATACTTCTTTAGTATGCGGACCAAGTTAAATAGTTTTTTTCCCCCAAAAAAGGTTTATTTTTTATTTTGACATTATGATTGCTCCGCCTATTCTTCAAAACCATGCCAATAAGTTTTCTATATACTTTGAGTATTTTAGATTTAAGTATTTTATTTTTTTAAAATACATAAAAGATAACAAGATCTCCTTTATTTCGAATAATATTCACATATTTAATATCACAGATTTTTTTTTTGCAAAAATAAATATTTCATTTCATTAGATAAAAACAAATTAAAAATGAAAAAAATTTCAAAATTAAATAAAAATAATGAAAATATATTATTATCTAAATAAAACTATTATTTCTATTTCTATTAATTTGATATGGTATATCAAAATTTAAAATTAACCTCCAATTTAAAATGAGATTAACTAAATTTAAATAATAATATTTAACATGAATAAAAAATATATAATGGGAAATGCTTGATACAGAAGAAGTCATATAATATAGAAAATAAATTAACCTCAAGGTAAGATTAATATTTGATAGTGCCAATTAAGTTTGAGTTTCATTGAGAGATGATAAATAATGCAAGTTGTTTATCTATTCGTTGAATTTGAAGACTTTTTCGTCTCTCCACCAAAACATTTTTGATAAAAAAGAGAAAATAAATATTTAAATTCCTATCATTCAAAGACGAGTATTTAAATTTATAATATAAGTGAATAATAATATGTTAGCTCCCAGGCCAGATTAATTAGTATGGTACTTTCTTATAAGAATAACTTGTATAAAATATATTTTTTGTTAACTGAGATTAAAAGTATTTTCAAGTTAGATTTGACTACCAACTTATTTTTCTATTTTAAATAAATTTTATATGAATAATCTTAAAAACAAAGTATTGATAAAAAAAACTTTACAACAAAGTGTACTCATAATGTTTTTAGTAAAATTTGCAAAAAAAAAAAATTTAATGAAAAATATAACAATTAATATATCTGGAAAATATATTTTAAAAAAACTTAAATACTTTTTCATTGCTGTAATTTATTTATTTTTTTTCATTTTTGTTCCTATAATTTTTTTAGTCCTTGTAAAAAATGTTTGTTTTATTTTTCAAAATAACACTTTGAATAGTATAAAAATGTTTTTAACAGTTAAAAAAAGAGTTATATAAATCACTTTAAGAATGAAAAAAAAATTGTAAAAACTAAAGCAGATTTTTTTAAAGAAAAATGAAAAAAAAAACTAAATGGTATGAATGAAAAATACATTTAAAATCTTTAAAAAATAGTAAATTTATTTTCAATATCAAAGTAAGCTAATTTAAAAGCACACCCATCTGCATATCATCAACCGCTTACTATGTTTGGTCATACGCTTGATAACTTTAGATCAACGTTAGGGTAGAAGGTTCAAACAATAATTTTTGGTTTTTTAATTTGTCTGATTAGAAAATGTAAGAATGCAAGACTTGTTGTTTTTTTCACGTTAAACACATTCCATTCTTTGTATCTTTTGCCTAATCGTGGATATGTTGTTAACAAATGTGTTTCCAAACATGGAGAAAGACGCACCTTGTTAACCTACAAACAGATACAGGTGCCGTGAAAGAAAATAAACAGATACAGGTGCATTTTATTAGTGTTGAATGCAACAAAATTCATGGATACGTACTTCTCACCTATTTCACATGTAGACGGAGAAAAATAATGTATAATAAACAACGTAATGTAGTTAAAAAAATAAAAACAAATACCAATAACATTTGAGTGAAAAACTAAGATGTGAAAGATTTTTACTTGAATACATTAGATTACATTGCTGATTTTTTTTTATACTCTCTTGAGATCTCTCCAATAAATGATTTTTTTTTTCATTAAATGCCTAATAAACTAATAATTTTGTTTTTGAAATTTTTGTAAACCTTTAATGAATTAGTAAATGTTGTTTCTTGATAATTTTTTTCATTTGTAATTAGTTTGAATTAAAATAAAATTTATTAATTTATCAAAACTAAAACAAAATATGAAAAACAAAAATTAAAATTATTTTTTATTAAAAATTCAATATAAAATAAAATTTTATCAAAAAATAAACACAAAAATTAAATATTTATTAGAGACAAAAATATATTTAAGAAAAAATATTAATAACACAAATGACATGTGCTAATGAAGTTTTTACACGAGTGTTTCATGAATCATTATTCTTAATGAAAAAAAAAGAATAGATTTTCTATCATAAAAAATAGATTTTCTTTTCTCAATTGCAAGATCAGATTAGAAGAAAAGTAAACATAATAAACTTGATGCTGTTATAGTCACATGTAAACTGTGTTAATGATAAGTTGATATATATTTATAATCGTGCAATCACATAATAACTTTACTTTTTAAAATGAAAACTAGATTTCATTCAAATTTAAATTCAAACCTTTCACAACAACAAGAATTAATTGCACTTTAAGTAATTTATTAATGAATAAAAACATATACCCATGAGTATTAACTACGGGGTCAGAGTTACAAAAGCTCTACGTACGGTCATTTTTTACGTTTTCTTTTTTCAAATTTTAATTTTATATTCTTTCGAAATTGCAATTGGCACAAGAACAAGACAGAGAGGCAAGGGTAGCAGAAAGAGAGAGAGAGAGAGAGAGAGAGGGGATGTTGCGTTTTGCGCTCACAACACAAGCCTGCGCAGTGTTCTTCTCCCCCATCTCGTTTCTTGGGCCATAGCCATCACCAATACCAATGAACGTGTCCTCTTTTCCTGTTTTACCCTTTCCGACCCTCTTATAGTATATTTTTATTTTTACACTGAAAATGAAATGAAAACGGGTTTTCTCCCTCCCCCGACTTGTTCGCTTTTTTCACTTTAACTACATATTCACGCACATATATATTCCCACTTCGTATTTTCGTTTCTGCTCATTCTGCTCCCTCCCTCGTCTCATCGCAACGCAACGATATGCTTCTTCTTCCATCAACACCCTTCTAACTGATTCTGATCATCAACACAACCCAACCCATGTAAGCCTATTTTTCCTTATTCCTTCCTCCCCTTTATTTTTTTTCCTTTAAAACTTGTCGTCTCCTTCCAATACTTCCTCTGCCAAATCCTCTTCTCTGTTTGATTTCATTTTTTTTTTTACCGGTTTTTAATTTTTAAGTGTTTTCCAATTTCCATGTACCCTTTTATTTTTATTTTGTGGGGTTCATTTTGATTTTTATGTTTCTTTTGAAAAGAAAAAAAAAATCTCATTTTTGTGATTTCTCCGAAGCGGTTTACACTTTACATTCCCAATTGTGGAATGTAATAAGACCAGGTTAAATGGTGTGGATTGGGATCTATGTTGGATCTCTCGGTATCTGTTTTTATTTTTCTTATTAAATTATTGTTTATCGTTGTTGTGTGGTTAATAAGTGAAATGTATATTTTGGCTAATATTGGTTTCCGTGCTGCTTTTTCATTTTAAATGTGTAGTTCATGATCTGGGTGGCTTCGTCTGGAGAGAGAGAGAGAAATTGGATTTTGACACATTCCCAGGTCTTAAAATGCTGCTTCTTTGAGAGGGGTTTCATGGGTTGAACTCGGAGAATCATGGGTAGCTTCAGCGAAGACGAGGAATGTCGGTTTTTCGATGCTCAAGAGGATGTTGTTGTGTCCATTGCAGATGATGAAGGGGTATCCAATGGTTTTGATTATGAAATGTGGATTCGGAGTCCAAGGAGTGTGAGTGAGCGTAGGGGCACGTTTATGAAGAGGATGGGACTGAGTAGTGTGGATTTGGTTGCCCTTGAGAATGAAAACTCAGTAGATGTGTGTAGTGTTGAGTGTAAAGAGGAAGTGATGGATAGAGTAAATGTTAACAGTGGCGCTGTGACCCGAAATTGTGTTATGGAAGAGGAATTCTGTTCAAGCAGGACATCAATGTCTTGTTGGTCTAGGGAGAATTCTTCAGGGGGGTTTGGTATAGTGGATAACTCGCCGTGTCAAGATGGAAATTTGGATCAGGAGGGGCTGCAGTGTAGGGAGATGAGTGAGGGAAGAGATCTGGATTCAGATCGGTCAGTGGTTGCAGAGGAACATAAGGAATCGGAGAATGCCTTTAGGGAAACGGATGCTAATGTTTCTGTTGGGAAGATGAACAAGTATAAAAAGGGTTGGCTCAGAAGATTGCGGTCGATAACGTGCATGCTTAATAGGCAAGATGAAGGTGATAATGGGAGAGAAGAAGGTCTTGGTGAAATGTCAGGAACTTGTAGGCTTCAGAAAGTTAAGGTCCGTCAGTCCAAGAAGCAAATGAAGGAACTTTCGGCTCTTTACATTAGGCAAGATTTCCAAGCACATGAAGGTTCGATTTTGACCATGAAGTTCAGTCCTGATGGGCAGTATCTTGCTAGTGGTGGTGAAGACGGGGTTGTGCGCTTATGGCAAGTGGTTGAGGAGGATAGGTGTAATGAAGTTGACATTCCAGAAATTGATCCATCCTGCATTTATTTTACTGTAAATAATCTCTCTGAATTGACACCACTGTTTATGGATAAAGAAAAAATAAGCAAACTGAAGAGCCTGAAAAAAACATCAGATTCAGCTTGCATTGTTTTTCCTCCTAAGATCTTTCGGTTGTTGGAGAAACCATTGCATGAGTTTCGGGGGCACAGAGGTGAAGTTTTGGATCTCTCTTGGTCAAACAATAATGTGAGTGAATGTCATCAATTCAGTAATTTAATTTAATAAACTAAGCATACACTTAGGTATGAATGAAAGTTTGCAGAAATTGATTTGGTTTTTCATCTTCTTGGATGCAGTATCTTCTGTCATCTTCAGTTGACAAAACTGTCCGTCTATGGCAAGTGAATCATGACCATTGCTTGAAAGTTTTCTCACACAGTAATTATGGTGCGCCTTGGTGCATTTCTCTTCTTTTCAGGCTTCTTGAACTCTTATCCTATAATTTGTTTTTATCATCACAAACTGTCTAACAGTTTGTTTGTATTTGATTATGTATTGTAGTGACGTGCATACAATTCAATCCTGTGGATGATAATTATTTCATTAGTGGATCTATAGATGGGAAAGTGCGCATCTGGGCAATTCCTGATTGTCATGTTGTTGATTGGATTGATATCAAAGATATAGTGACGGCAGTATGCTATCGGCCTGATGGGCAGGTAACATTTTTTTAAACCAATTTCAATTCTATAGAGACATAGACATTATAGGAAATGTTCTAAGATGAATGACGTTCTTTCATATAGGGAGGGATCATTGGCTCCTTGACTGGCAATTGTCGATTTTATAATGTATCAGGTATCATCTTTTTTACATTTATCTTAATATTTTATTTTCCTCAAGTTAAACCAGTTAGGTGTTATTTGGTAGATTTCCTAATGATTGTGAACAAGTTAATTTTAAAATTGTGCTAAACTTAATGCTATAAATTCATCCACTTATTTATTTCTTAAATGCTTGATTCATTGTGCTGTTGAAATGTAGTTGTTAATTGGCAGGATGTTGGGTTTATGTTATTAAACTACTGATTTTGACAGGAAGTAATGATATTATGTATGCCTTGAAATGCCAATCAAGTTATCATTGGGATGTTATGACTATCATTAGCTATATTACAATGACAACCGCATAAGACTTTAGGGCCATTAACTCTGCTGATTTTCATTTTTGCTTGAACCAGAGAATCTCTTGCAATTGGATTCCCAACTATGCTTAATTGGTAAAAAGAAACTTCCTGGCAGAGGGATAACTGGGTTTCAGGTATTATATTTTTGTCTTTTGCTTCTTATGCTAAGTGAGTTGTTTTATATTTTTTATTTTTCTTATGATTTTTGTGATTTTCTATATGAGCTAAGTTTTTGTGATAAACTGATTATCTGTTATTCATTTCAGTTTCTTCCACAAGATTCTAACAAAGTTATGGTCTCCTGTGCTGATTCACAAGTCAGAATCCTTGACGGGCTTAATGTGATTGGCAAGTACAAAAGTATGTTGTTTTGTCTCTAACTACTACATTTATTGATATTTTTTTCGTTCCCCAGCAGGTCTTTACAACTGTGACTCTTTTAGTTCCTAAAAGCTTACTTTTTATTAATTTGAATTATATTTTATTTTATGTTCTGTTACTAAGATTCTTTTGTATTTTTGTTTTAGGCCTTAGCACGGGGAGCCCAATGTGTGCATCAATGACTTCTGATGGGAAACATATTCTATCAGCATGTGAGGACTCTAATGTATATCTATGGAATGTTAGTCAAGAAGAGTCTAATCCCTTAAAAGCTAAGAAGATTACGTCTTGTGAGCGGTTTTTCTCAAATGCATCCGTAGCAGTACCTTGGCATGGTTTGAAATCTCAAAATATTGAAATCGAACATCAACTGGATGCCTTGGATAAAACATCATCTCAAGTTATACAACTCAGTCCACCTGCTTCGTTCTCTCTGAGTCAAGAGTTCTTCTTGGAGTCTTTTCCAAAGGGATCTGCAACTTGGCCAGAGGAGAAGCTTCCTGTTTCAAGCCCCAAGGCTAAAGCATCAGTGATGCGTAAATCCGAATACAAGTTCTTGAAATCTTCTTGCAAGAGTACCTCCTCTGCTCATGCGTGGGGTATGGTCATTGTCACTGCTGGCTGGGATGGTAGGATAAAATCATTCCACAATTATGGGCTACCTATACCGGCTTGAAATGAAGCGACTTTTCCTACACTGGAGAGTAGAATCAGGATTCATTGCTTTTACTGGACACATTGTCCTTGGAAAAATTACATGCTGCAAATGTTCAGTGATTTAAGAGCGACTTTAAAATTTGGCAGCATCGGTAACAAAAATCCCGGTTGAGGTAAAGATCTCAAGCAGGAGTCGCAGTTTAGATGCGTCCTGAACACTGGCTTTTTGGAGGGTCCCCTTTCAGATATCAGGGAATTTATAGTGCTAATCGGTTAATGACAAGTGGTGGCACTATCATGGTTCTAATGTAACCCTGCTGGAAATTAGCAAGTGGCCAAGGTTTTAGCTTGTCTTGGCACCCAGTCTAAATTGCCTTTAGCTACACAAGAATCTGCTGGCCCCTAAAAGAGATGCAAAGTCATGTGTTAGGAACTTGGGAGAGGGGCCTATGAGATATTATTTTGATATGTTGTGGGTCTATTATTTTGCCAAAAGATGAAAGGAGGAGATTCAAGAGCTAGTGGCTCAAGTTCTCACACTATGATGAAAATGCTGGGAGGGTGATGATGATTTTAACTAAATGAATCTCTTTGTCTGCCAATCTTCCCGTCCAACTCATGGTAGGGCCTTCTTGTGCCTGAGGTTAATACTTGCAAAGTGTGGTGAGGATGTTTGTGGCGGTCATTTCTGTTTTTTAGAATAGGTGCCTTTTAGCTGCCTGTTGCTCCAATCATACAAACAGTACGAACAACAAATCCGGTTGCTTTCTGTTTAGTGGCTTCCAGTCTACTTGACTGTCACAGTCTATGGCAACTGATGATGCAGTGCTGCTGACAATTATTATTACTAACAAACATTCTGAGTATGGTCTCAATTTTAGGCTGACACCACTTTTTTTCCTTCTTTCTTTCCTTTTATTTGAGTTATTATTACAAGTATCTTATCTTTTTCTATTTTGACACAACAATACTATCTCCATTTTGTTGTTGGCAGATATGTAAATTTGTAAACTTGTGTAAGTAAAATTTTGTTGGCTTAGCCCAATGGTTGGTGGAAATACAAAATTAAACATGAGTTCTTTGCATGGTGGCTCTTTTATTAGTTCATGTTTGGAAAACCGGAGACTCCCACTCAAACTTGAGTTTGAAAGTATCAAAGGAGTTTCTTTTGCAAACCTAAGTTTGGGGTCTTCTAACGGAAACCCAAACATGTGTTTAGTGTGTGTTGGAAAGTAAGTGGAAACGTGAAAAATCTCATTCACTTGAAGTAATTCGAAGTAGCTTCAGAGTTTTTGGTCTTTGCATGTAGAGTGTGTGGGTCGGCTCTTCAAGCTAGGTTCCTCAACATGCACTAAGTGTGTTTGGAATTGTGTTTATACTTAATGTTACAACGTGTTTGGATAAGATTTTGGAGGCTCGTCGGACTTCAATTTTCATGTCTCATCAAAAGTCACTAATCCTGGCTTTCGCATCTTCTAAACACTAGACCTAAAAAATTACATTAATAACGTATTTCCAAACACATGCTTAATCAATGATGATGCAAAAACTATTATTGATAGTGTTGTAATTGATGTGCGTTTTTCCTTCAGTTGATATGTCTCAAGCTAAATAATTTTTTTGAAATTTTGGTTTTAATCATGTTGAATGATATCATGGGATTCATATAGTTGATCCAACTAGTTCTAGCTTTTGCATTTTCTAAGCATTGGACGTGAAAATTACAATAATAATATATTTTCAAACACATGCTTAATCAATGATGATGCGAAAGCTACTATTGATAGGGTTGTAATTGACATGTGTTTTTCCTTCTGTCTTAGGCTAAACTATAATTTTGAAAGTTTGGTTTTTAATTATGTTGAATATTCATATAACCAATCTTACTTAATGTAAAAAGACTTTGTTGTTGTTGACGCGATTTTAAACATTTATTTACCATGTGTTTGGATTGGTGTTAGATACAACTGATTCATATTAATGTCAATGTTACTAATTGTTATTTCGTTTTTTCTTGTATTGGACATCAAAATTTAATAATATTTATATTATGAATGTCAAAACAAACACACTTAAATTTATTTTCATGATTTTATATACACATATTCAACGTAAAATTAGGGTTAAAATTAATTTAGATACCTATTTCGATTATAAAAATGAACTCTTATGAATACTTGTATCAACATCTAAAATAAAGAGGCTCCTTAGACATGAAGAAAAGATAAACTTTTTTCTCGAAATATTCAATCCTTCAATAAGCGAAAGGCCACAAACATCATTGTTAGTCTCTAGAAATGCCACGAAAAAAGTGTAATTAATATGTTACCTACTTTTGTGAAGGGACTTGAAGGGAATAAGTCACAAAATTTCTAGCCAATTAGATTTCGAAATAACTGATGGGTACCTTTGTCCCTTGTCACAAAAACTACCGCGTTGGTTTGTCCTGGGCTCTAAATTATAAGGGTCTCTTTTGGTTTTGATTGCACACTCTTATCATATGAGGTCTATGCTTAATTCAGTTCTGTGCTGCTTCTCTGTTTTGTGGCTAGAGAGTCAGAGCAAGTCTTTTTAAGCAAAATATATCTTCCCACCTCCTATTTTGATGTATGAGTGAACATCCTTGGTTTAACAAGTATTGAAAACACGTAGTGACTAGCAAAAAAGTAGACTATTTTCAAATTCACCTGTTCAAGGAGAGCGATTCATGAACACGGCCACAGAATGTTGATGCGATGTTGTCTGCCATGCATTTTAATACTCGAATCCGTCCAATTTACTATGCTATTTGCCATTTCAAAAGCAATATACTTTGTTATTGGAAAAATAGGATGTGTGATGCTCACATGAATGGTACTTATCATTATTTTAATCTTTTTTATAACTGATTAGTAGGCTTTATTCACTAGTTCTTAAAGCTGGTGTTTGGTTTATTTCTTGTTTCTATTTTTAGGGGTCCTTATTATTTTTTTTATTAATAACTCAAACGTTGCACTACTCTTTACTTTTCTTAATTTAAAAAATTTAAAGAGAAAATAATGATGATAATAATAATAAAACCTTTTTTTTAATCATTTTCTTCACTATATCTTGATTACAGGAAACAATATAAAAATGAAATTTTGGTTATAATAAATAAAAATTTGTTAATTAAATAAAAAAAATGCAACTGTAAATTCACATGTTTAGTTTCCCATTTCAGGTCAAGGTCAATGGACACAAATTCTTTCTCAAGAGATTTATAACAATTTGTATTCTTTCTAAAACAAAAAGAATTAACTTTTGTTATTTCTTTATTTTGACTTAAAATTTAAGATAGATATATGTAACCAATGCATAACCAAAAATACAACATGTTTCTTTCAGATTACATTCCTTTTCTTCACGTGAAATGAAGAATTATTATACCACTTGTTTACCTTTCCTATTGCACACACATGTATATAAATCAATAACAGTTCATAACTTCATAATGAACTTAAAATTTTAGTGATTAAAACATAAAGTTTTTATTTGTTTATAAGACTTATGCTTACTAGTAATACATATTTTAAATGTAAGAAATCAATAGCTCCGGGGCGGTGAAGAATATCATTATATTAAAGGGCAACTTGCAAAAGAAAAAAAAAATCAGGAAGATAAGCATCTATTCAAAGGAATTAAAACCTTATTATATATAGGAGCATTATTTGGAAGAATATTTATGTTCTGTCTTGGTTTAACCATTCAAATAACATATTCTATCAATTATATAGATTTCTGACAGAAAAATGCCTTTTGTAGCGATGGAACACTCTGTATGGCCCATAATTGTGATGAATAATATTTAAAAAGGAACACAAGCACCTAAAACATGATGTGTTCATTGAAGAAAAAGCGTCTTAATACATTTTCCATACCAAAAACTTTGTAGAGGAAACAGAAGATGATCAATTAATGAAACTCAATGGAGAAACCGTAAAGCATAAACAGGCAAGCCAAGTCAAAAACACATGGTACTGAACATTATGAGCACATAATAGACCCTGGAAAGGAATCGAATCAATGACACAACAAGGGAGAGAAAAAAAAATGAATGATTAATTTTAGGAGGAGTGTTGGGGTTTGCTGGAATCTTAATCAAACGGGTTTGTATTTTGTTTCCCAAATTATGTATGCTTATTCTTTTGTATTTTTTAATGTGTGACAGTTTAACCTTTTGAGATTAGGCCAACCAAGCTAGTACACAGTGTTACCCACCAAAGAGCATTGGTGCAGAGAATCAAATGCTAAAAGCTGTGTTAATCAATGAGGAAAAGACAAAAAGCATAACTTTGGATTAACTTAGCAGAGAGACATGTTTCGTTAAAAATATGCATACACCCGACAAAGAAACATGTAACAATTGTTTCCGCTCTCTCCATGCTGTGCATCATGATTATAGTTAGTTAATTGTTTGATTACTTTAATCAACGCTTTGGATTTACTGTGTAAAAGTATATTGAATATTTATTCTTTTCATGTCCATCAAGTCATGAATGTATGAGAAGGATAGTTATTAATCTTTCACTAAAACCTGTTGAACCCAAAAGCATATTTAATGAAATGAAAATGAATATCGGTATACATTTTTTTTTCTCCATTTTTATTTTGTGGATTGAAGAGGGTAATTCGGGAAACCTCAATTATGTTGACTATTATTATTTTTTAACGTTTATGTTGATTATTGTGGGTATTAGACTAATAAAAATGGTTTTATGTGAGGAAGGCTGGCTCGTGATTCAATGCTACAAAGCAGTCTGGTGTTATACTAATCCTTGTGTAGATTGGTCGTTATCATACCGCTCGTTTCTCACGGTATATTAATGCGGTCGTTATTTACTTTTACTAACTCCGTTACGTGAAAACAGTCCCCCCCATATATGTTCAACTCTTTCTATTTCTTGTCACATCACAGCCAATTAAGATCCTTGATTTATGCCTAGAAATCGTGCTGTAATAAGCAAAACCATTTCTAATCAGACGTTAGGTATGATAATAGAACCTGTATATTAATGGATTACTGATGTTTTCGGTTTTCATCCCATTTTTTTTTTTTTTGCAAAATTTTACTTAGTTCCTAAACAAAATTTTAGTAATGATACTTTTTTTCTATTTTTGTCCCTTCTATTTTTTTTCCTTTGTTAATAGTTTTAGTCCTTCCTATTAAAAAATAAAAGCTCTTACATTTAAAAATGGTTAACCAGTGATGTTTTACTATTGAAAAAAAATAAAAGCTCTCAAGTCTAATGTGAAATCTTTGTAAGATCTACTACTTTTTTTGTTTAATGTTAACCTTTCCATTCATAGAATAAAATAAATCTTGACTAATTCAGAGTTCGACCGAAAAATAAGCAAAATTCGATAAAAAATTATTTCCGTCATGAATCAAACTTGAATAATACTCGAATGATTTAATTTTAACTTCATATTAATCATTTGTGTCAAATTACTTGATTACCAAAAAAATATTTAAGCAACTCAATCAACAACAATTATGCATCATGATGTTCTCATATCCGATTTTGATCAAGTTCAATTGATTTTACTTTGCAACACTAGTTTTGAGGTTGACCAAATTAATCTGTTAACTAGTTTCTAATTCGATTGCTCGATCCAATTCAATTTGGACTACAATGATTTTTTTAATGCAAAAAAAAAAAACTTATGTATTGTATTGAAACTTTTGTTTTAAAAATAATTTAAACTAATATTGGTGATAAAGAATTTTCACTACATAGTTCTTTATTAAATTTAATGAGTGCTTAAATTGATTTTTCATTTAAAATAATTTATAATCAATTTTTTTGCCTAATATGTTCTAGATATTTCTTTGTAATTACGTGTTTTTGTATTAATAAGTTTTCATTTAAAATTTTCAATATTATTATAAAATTAATACAGTAGAATTACAATAGTAGGGGGAGCAAAAATAAAAAAACATTTAAATTGTCTTAAAAAAACATTTAAATTGCACTTATCTTCTTGAATATTTGATTTGACATTAACACTAAGTCAAACACAAGTTTGGCACCCTCAAGTTGAATACATTGGTCCCTACAATTCTGCAAATGTTGGATCTATTTGGTCTCTAAAAATATAAACATAATTACCTCCCTGGTGTTAGGTGTTAACCTTGTTAACTTCCTGTTGATATTATTTAAAAAAAAAACAAAAAAACACGCTACTTGTATTTGTAATATTATTTTTTTAATCTTAATCCTCTAGTTCATTAATAAAAAAAATTCTAATTAATATGAAGTTTAACGAACAAAATTTATTCCTATAAAAGATGAAACTTAAATAATATTCAAACAATTTGAAATATTATTTGAAATAACACAATGGCTATATTCGCATGACCCATAAAGGAAACCGATGGCATTCGACTGACCAAATGCAAATATAAAGGTGTGTTCTATGTGTGATACAGTATGCTTATGTTTTTTTTTTTTTTTTTTTGAGAGGACAGTATGCTTATGTTACATCCACCAAGTGTGTTTGATTTTTAAAAACAGTACAAAAAAAATATATTATCATCGAATCATTTACTATGTATACTAAGATAATTGACTTTTTCAATAATTATTTTAAAATTTATATCTAGAATTTTTTTAACTAATTGATAATATAAAATTATTTAGAATGACAATGTATTAAAATTAATATAAATTTATTTAGAACGGCATTTGATGATTCCTTTTATGCTCTTGTGGTTTGTAGGATGTCATAAGAGGAATCAAATGAACGGAAGGTACAATTGTCAAAGTTAATGCAACCTGCTATATATAATTAAGTGGTGCATAGTCTTTACTTGGACCACAAAATGTTCCTTTCTTATTAATGCCATTTTTTTCTTGACAGTTGACAGGACATCAAGAAATGTGAAAAGTATGGTCATGGTGAAGCAAAATTTTATACCCAACATGTACGAGACAATTTTCATATCCACCACTTATATGAATCTTAGTATCCAATTTATATTTAATGGTAAGTTTTTAGTAATATGTATGAAGTCTTAGCGGCTATTGTATAAATAAAAATTAACTAAAGGCAAGCTTTGTTCTATGCATATGCAACAGTCGTTATGGTAATCAATTTAGGAGAATTGATCTGGTACCAGGTGTGAAAGTATTACCCACTTGCTATTAACTTTGAAGAAGAAAAAAGCTCTCTTCCACCTTGAAAGGCAAAAGAGGTTCATGGAGTTTAAGCCACGAAGAAGTAAAGGTTGAATCAATTTTGTTTGTTTATTTGAAAGAAAAAAAAAAACAGGATGAGGACTTCATAAGAATGAACACTTATAAATGATAATTCCATAACCAGACTCTGTAATGGAACCCCAAGCCATGAAATCATGAAATTGTTTGGAAAGCAACTATTATTGGAAAAGTTTGAATTATTTGTAAAAATGAAATAGGAAAACTAAATAAATCTTATTTATTACAAAAGAAATAAATGCATTGTAACCAAAGAAGATATAAATACAAAATTTAAAAGTAATTTTATTACATTATATTTTATCAGAAAAAAAAATTCTGACAAACATTTTGTTGTTAGCTTTTTTACATGGACAGGTGTGCTTTCCACCACTTGGCTGTTAATTATTGATATGGGGGATTTCAGTACCCTCAAGGGTCTGTTTGGAAGAGGAGAAGAGAATGAAAACGAAGAAAAAAAAAGAAAAATATTTAAATTAAAGAAAAAAGATGAAGATGTGAAACCCATATTAATTTTTGAAAATTTTCTTTCATTTTCTCTCTTTTCTTCTCTAACCAAACATAGGGCAAATGTCGTGGACTTTAGGCGGCAAAGATAACTCTGGCGAGCAGTAGCAACACCTCTGAGTGGCTGAAGCTGAAAAAACCTGCACATACATTCCAATGCCCAAATCAACCAATATAGAAAATATGTAAAATGATACATAGATGTTTTCCTAAAGACATGTGACGCCATGTATAGAGGTAAATGCCAAGAATAATGCTTAATTGATTACCTTGGGCCAAGTGGTAGGCCCATAATGAGTCTAAAACAAGTATCAAGTAAATCTTTAAGTAAGCTCTTGAATTTATATGTTTACTTAAAAAAAATGTTGAAAACATCATTTTCAAATTGGTTAGATGTTGATTTCTTAAAAAGGCCATGTTACTTAGAGTTTAATTCATCCAAGTTATATGTTCAAAATACAAGATTTTTTAAAACAGGGAAATTTGAGTTTGAAGTCTAAGCCAGATAGCCAAGACAAATGAAAAAATCGTTAAGGGTCAAAAACTGAAGATTTTGAGTGAAGCATTTAGAAGTACCAAGTCAAATGGCTGTTACCAGCGATTATGGATAATACTTGGATCAGCCAACATAGTTGGGATGTTGGTTCCTCCTTTTTGATGCTTCCTCTCCCCCATTTTAAAAAAAATATATATACTTTGATCAACCATATATGAAAAGGTTATTTTAATGCATTATAAAATGACCCTAAATTATTTATTTCTAACCCGTTCATTTTATTGCTTGCTCTTTTATAAATATGGACACAGATTTCCCTTCCACCACTTGATTGATAATTAATTATAAAGTAAATATCTAGCTTAGAACTTGAATTTTGCAAGCAATGCCATTTACTCATTGAATTCAATGAAACAAAGAAAAAAAGTAATCTCTAAATTAGTAAATCATCATTCACATTCATTTCTCCATTGAGTTTAATGGAACGACATTCTACACGTCACATTAAATACTTACATGAAATGTTATGTATAGTCTACTTGATATGTTTGTGTACAACTCATGTGCATAAACTATTTTGAAGAGTTTAAAATTAGATGTGAAAAGTAATAGAACTTTTAATTGAGTCATTGAATTTGACACTCACTATTATAAAAAAATAGTCCTTCGATTTATATTTCATCATTCACATAAGTCTAAATATTAACTTGTGTTTGTTGTTTTTAATAGAGGATCATAATAATCACCTTAAATATTTTCATAACACACAAATGAAATGACTTTTGCAACTAAAAATATGAACTAGGTTTTATATCTTCATATTTATTGTGTCTTAACTTTGTGTTATGCATGACTATTATATTTATTTATGGGTGCAAAGTAAAGACACAAAGAATATATAGTGTATAACCCTAGTTTCTAATTATTAGAATAAAAAAGATATTTCATGAGTACACAAAGATACTCAAAGTGCCAACTAGCACAGTCCATTAAAGATAACAAATACAAATTGATATTTGGACTAATGTAAATAATGAAATCAAACTTAGGGACTATTTTTTATTTTCATCAACATTTTGTTCAATTTTTGCATTTTGATCAATTTCCCACACTAAGCTTGTGCATTTGTGTTTGTAAGAGATTAAATTCCCATAAATCATAGTTTATTTTTGCAAAAATAACAATGAACAATTTTTTTAAAAAAATGAGCAGATGTAACCTAATTAAAATAAAATCATGAATTATGAAGGGGTAGCTCGAATCACCATCTCCAGGATTAATTGGGAATTCAACAATACAAAGTTATCATCCAATTTTTGTATTTTTCATCAATGTCATTCCCATCCAAAAATGACAAAGTGAACAAGAGGAGCATACATATATTATAATTACATATTGACATAGGGATGGAAGGAGAAAAGTGAAAGGTTTGAGGGAGAGATGAGATTACCTTGTTGCAGGGTCAAACGGTGGAGAGATTGATGCAAGAACAGCGCTCCAAAGAAGCAAAGAAAGCGATGACAACTCGATTACAGAAGCCAAATTGAAATCATCTTTGTGGAATAGTATTTTGGAGGGAAGAAAAAATATGTAAAAAGTATAGGGAATTAAAAAACAAAAACAAGAATGAATAAAAATATGTAATATTTTGGTTTAAAAGAAATAGAAAAGAAAAAATAATAAAAACAAAATACTTATGAGATTATTCACTATTGAATGATTAAAAAAATATAATACTCCGATTTGATTCTCAAATTTTATTAAAGTACTTAATGGAGTTCTTATATATTAATTTTTTTAATAATTAATACTGTCATTTCTGATAATTTAGACTAATTTCGTTAATTGAAGTTTTTAAAAATATATGAATTAAACTGAACATTTGAAAACCAAATTGATGATTAAGTGGATTAAAAAAGGATTACATTGTTGGGGATTATTAATTAATAAAAATGGGAGAAAAGAAAGAAGCAATGATGTGGTGCCACGTGACATATTTATCCGCGGATAAAGCATTGGCGGAGTGGTCTGGAAGCTCCAACACTGAAGTGAAGAGAGAAACAATGGCCAATGTTTCAATTCCACTCCCACGAAACGGTTTCTCCAAACCCAATTACTCGACAAAACGCCCATGTTTCACCCCTTCAGCTTCAACACTCAGAATTTCTTGCTCTGGTCCAACTCTTTCTCTCTTATTTAATTTGTTGTATTATATGATATAAACAATGCTTATTGCTTAGTAATTTGCTTCATTCCAACCTATCAATGTGCTATCTAAAATCCACTTTTAGTTATCGATCTCCACATCAAAGTTATCTAGAATGAGTAGTGTGCCTGGTGTTTCGTAGGAGTGGCTGAGTTTGATGGATCTCATCAGAAAAAAGGAGGTTTGTTTAATTTCAATGGAATCAAGGGCGTGGCTTGTGGTATTCTTGCAGCTTGTGCTGTTACTTCTGCTGCATTTCCTGTTACTGCTGCTACTCAGGTTTTAATTGAGCTTAAAATTTTAAATGCATTTGCTAGGATATCTTATTTTGATCTATGGAAGTTCAACAAAGAATCATATAATAATTAATTGACTGCTAGGTTCTTGGGGTTGCCTGACTTGCTTGCAGTCATGTAATTAAACTTCATATTTTAGAAAGAAAACTGCTGGGATTGATATGCCTTGAATTCCCAATATTCACTGTTAAGCTCCCATTTGCAAACACAAGTTAAAGGAGACCACTTGTTTGTTTGTTCATTAGTTGCTTTGTGGAACTGTCAAGATGATCGACTAAGGTTGCAAAAAATGAAGTGGTTTCTCTCTCAATGTATCTTTTGATTCCTTTCAGTTAACATGATATAATCAACATATTCGGTCGTTACAGCTGATAAGGTGATTTTTCTTTGGTTACCTACTTACCATAGGAAGGAATGATGGATAGCTTATGGTTTTGAGGATGTATGATGATTGATGAAATAGTTAAATTTTGTTGAAGGCAACAAATATGTTCAAATTATAACACTCAGCTTTTGACATGCTAGGACACTTGAGGCAAACCACACTACTTTGTTTGGAGTATGGTTCCTTCTATACGTGGGGTTTGATTAGGAAGCCTATTACAAGTTTGGTTAAAATTAGACTATCTTCAGAAACATTTCTCTCATTATTCTGATGGTCTTTTGAATAAATCCTAAGAGCCTCACATTGATGTCCTTCACAACTTTGCAGATTTGACTTGCCTCGGGGAATCACAAGGCCTATTTTCATAATATATTCTTCTTTTCTTCTCTGATTAAAATAAAATTTTCAAATTATTCAGTTTTAGTAGCGTGTCATGTCAGTTATAAATGTTAGCAAAAGTTTAAATTTGTGAAAGACAAATGTGATTTACACATGTCTTCAAAAGAAGCAGTTGAGGAGAGAATGCAACACCCACTATGTTTTCCTTGCAGAGGCTTCCCCCATTGTCAACTGAGCCCAATCGCTGTGAGCGTGCATTTGTTGGCAACACAATTGGTCAGGCAAATGGTGTATATGATAAACCATTAGATCTCCGGCAATGTGATTTCACAAATGAGAAAACCAACCTTAAGGGGAAGTCCCTGTCTGCTGCACTCATGTCAGATGCTAAGTTTGATGGAGCTGATATGACAGAAGTTGTAATGTCAAAGGCTTATGCTGCTGGTGCCAGCTTTAAAGGTAACAGTTTTTACTTGTGCAAAATCAACTAAATGTTAGATTAGTTTGTCACTTCGTCAGCCTTTATAGATGACAAATTTTAAGTTTTCCAACAATCTTACTATCCTGAACATTTGGGCCATAATATTTATGAAGAATATCCTTTTTTTTAGAGCAATCTACAAGCTAGAATGGTAAAAGATATAAAACTACCTTGATATTATTCATCTTTCACGAAACTGGAAATCTGTTTGATTAAGAGATGTTCTGATAATTATCATGGAGCTTATGCCAACCTGTGGAGCGTGGAATGACTCACCTATATTCATTCTTGAAAGTGTTCTTCCCCAAACTTTAAGGAATATGGCGAGCTTGTGGATATTTTATTGAATAAAGTTCCAATTTCCAAAATTGCATGTCAACATGCTATTTGCCAACTAGACAAAACAATGATCCAAGGATATTTTACAGGGGTGGACTTCTCAAATGCAGTCTTGGACCGTGTGAACTTTGAGAAAGCTGATCTTGAAGGAGCTATATTTAAGAACACGGTATTGTCAGGATCCACCTTTGATGATGCTAAGCTGGACAATGCAGTTTTCGAGGACACTATCATTGGTTACATTGATCTCCAGAAACTATGCACAAATAAGACCATTGGTGATGAATGGAGAGTTGAACTAGGATGTCGATGAAAAGCAAAGTCTTCACTGTCTTCTATTTCTAGTATGCTGCTATGCTATGACATGACACAAATATTTTGATGAGGGTAACTAGTGGATGAATGCTACGTCCAGAAGTAAATTCAATTCCTTGCTTTTCCTGTATGATATTGTATAACTTATATTATTCCCTGTGATTTTAACATACAAATTGAAGACGCTGGTATAATTAATAATTCTACTTGTATTTTTTTTACTATATCTCGTTGATTCTTTCCAACCTTGTTAACTTTTCAGTCTTCACCAGTCACCAAGAAATTGTTTATTAAACTTTATTTTGTACTATTACTAATATCAAATTCAAATATCAATTTAGGAAGCATGGTTTAGAAGCAAAGGGCAGACTTTTCGTTTACAAGAACATAGGTTACAACTAAACTTAAAGAATATGGTGTTGTGGAGTACCCTCCGGTGGTATTATGTCATTCAAATATTGAAACTTGAAATTTGCAAGACATAAAATAATTGTTTTTATTTTAGGGAGTTCCCGGCAGCAACCTAGATGGAGCTTGACACCGGGCATTAAATCTTGTACTTGCAGAGCCTCTTAGGAGAAACTAGAGTCTAGAGATATAATCCTTCAACGGTTTTCTTGGTTTTTGCCTTATATATGGCCATGAGGCTTGCTTGGGTTCCCTGCGTCATTCCTTGTGAAAAGGATAGGTGACCAAATGTTCGAAGGCTTAGGTGGCATGATTGGAATTCTGGGGAAGGGTTGTTGTAGACATCTCAACATGTTGTGCCTACAATCTTGAACTCTCATCCGGTTTTGCTTTTTGATCAATAGAGCCTGCTCATGAATCAACTGATTAGCTTCTCCCTCTCCACAGTGTTGCCATTTGGGGGAGAGTGATTGGGAATCAGATTGACCAAGATCGATTAAAAAACATAAGAGAGAATTAATCGTTCCTACATGTCCTGCACTAGCTCATGATTTATGAATGTGTACCTCGTGTCTTTGATGGGTGTAGTCATCCTCCATCATATCTCTTATTGTTGCCAATGCCGAAAGTGTTACCTAGTGGGGGTCCAAACATTTTTCGTGGAATAAGAAATACTTTATAATATTTTTACAAAATAAAAATATTATAAATTTTTACATGACAAGAAAAGTCTAAAATATTTGAGGCAATGGAAGAAAATAGAATCAAATTGAATTCAGTTTAAAAAATAAATAACCTAGTTGAATCTTTTAATTTTTTTTTAACAAAAAACCTTTTAAAGTTAAAGAAACCAAATTGAGTATTTTAAAAATAAGAGAATCAAATTAAATCTAAAAATTAAATTAGATGACAAAATAGTAACTAAAAATAAAAATTAAAAGGATAAAGTAAAAAAATTAATATCAATTTATTCTCTTTTTTTTATTTCATATTTTTTTATATACATTTTAAAAAAAGTTATCTTATGGGACTAATTCTTATTTTTTGGGGGGACAATTTTTTTATTACACATATATACAAATAAATAAATAAAATCTTGTGAGAGCAATTATTCCTACACCCCCAATTAGGAATGAGAAGGGGTGGGTCGGGACGGATTATTCCATTTGCGTCCCTACAAAAGGTGCGACGGTCTCAAGTTTATAAAAGGCAAAAGTGAAAAAATAAAACCCAATTCCATCTTCATTGGATTTTATCAGTTTGGAGAAACTCGTAGGAACCCATCTCACTTTTTAAAAAAATTATTTATTCGTATACTTTAAATAAGCCATAGATTAAGTTATTAAATATATTTTAATTAAAATCATTATATATAATTTAATAAAAACAAATAATGTAAACATATTTAAAAATTAAATTATATTTTTTAGCTAATGTATAATTTAATTTTGTTATAATTAATAATATAATTATAATATCATTTATTTAACTATTAAAATAATTATAAATAATATAGTAGGAAAATAATTATATAATTAGCAATTACATATAATATATATATAATAATGGAATCATATATAAATATATAACTATATTATGAATAATTATAACAATATATATAGTGGATGGGACGTGGCAGGAAGTAACGTATCCAAACATGAATCTAACCTGACCCCTGGTTAAAATGATTTTTTCCCATCAAAATAAGAATGGAATCAAATAAGTATCCAAGGATTTAATTTTTATTGTTATGTCTACCCAAGAATTCCCCGGTGCCCATAAAACTTTAAAACTCAAATAAAGTTTGAGAGATAAAGAGACAACATATCATGTATAGGCAAAGCCAGGTCTCAGGGTATGTATGGCCTTTTCCTTCTGTCATAAGGGATAACTTGATTGTCTTTGTCTTACTACTAAGTATTAGTTGAGATCCTAAGATTTTTGGAGATGGCTCTAGTGATCAGTTATGGTGGCAGTTATAGGTTAAGCCCTTACCATTGGCCATCCATATATATTCCTCAAAACATATGCAAAGAATATTTGGCTTCGATTGAATATCTAATATTAAATGGAATGGAATAAAAAGATTGGAGAAAACAGATTAAAAATATTATTTATTGTTTAGATATTTTATAATGAGTTAAATAAAGCTTCTGCTCCATTATTTAGACATCATATGGAACGAAATTTTTTGTAATTATATTATTCTAATTTAGTCTTATTTTAAATAATAACAACTAAAAACGCTAGAGTCCAGGATGCCTACGAAGTCTCATTATCAGAGTACTTTAATTAATAAAATTTGATCTATAAATGGTGCACGATGCATGCAAATGATAGGATGAATATGTCAGCAACCGAGCAAGAACGACATTGTTGATGCGTCCAAAATTGTTTGGTATAACCTGTGACACAGACCAATAATGGTGAAAAACCATGGCCTAAACTCACATCAGCATTAGCCAATAGCCAACAACAGGTTTGGCTCCCTCTATGAATTATATGATAATTTGGATTAATACAGCTTGTGTTCTCTCTCCCGATAAAATCATGCACCACTTCGTATTCCAACTATACTGTAAAATGGGCAAAATTGTTATAACAATATGGGTGATTTTTATTCCATTATAGATCTCTCAAATTAGAGAGACAAAAAGTTAAATATTAAATAAAATAAGACGAGAGATACATGCAAAGAATCATCTTATTATAGTTCAATAATTTACACTAAAATATCATTCCACTTCACTTTATATTATCTTGTACCACCACTCCAATGCCTTTATAAGTGAGGATGCTTGCTGATAAGCTTATGCTATCACTATTGGTCAATACACAATTTAGTGACCAACTTATCACGACATATTGATGTCCAATAGACTACGCTGTTAACTAATTCAGAAATTTATTTACTCATTACTTTTGTATATTTTTATAAATAAAAGAAAAATAAAAAATAAAATGAAGTATAGATAAATAAAAAAATACTACACAAACTAGTGTGTCTGTCCGTATTTTTTAATTTTTAAGTAAGATGTAAAAAATTTAATATTGTATAATATTTTTATTTATACATTGATGTCTATTATTATAAATTTTATTTAATTTATTTTTTGCTTAATACATGCCATTTCATAAATTTTCCTGATTATTTTATTTAAGTATGATATTTCTTAAACCTTGTGAAATTATTATGGATGATAAATTTTTCCTCTGAATATTTCAATTGAATCAAATAAAGTATAATATCTATATCTAAAGAGATAAAAAGGAAAAAAAATAATGTGATCAATTATATGATAAGAAAGAAATAGAAATATGGAAAGTAAAAAGTGAATAAGTACATAGAGGTGGTTCGCCGTTGTTCCGTCAAAACCCAACTAAATATTTTTAAAAGAAAAGTAAAATCTTAAAAAAATATTAAAAAACACTAATTCATTTCCTTTTAAAACAGCACTCATTTTTACTTTATATACATTAAATATTAATGGACAACAGGGGTTAAGTCCACGGATCAATCCATCTTATCCCACTAATCCAAGGAATTTAACCTATTTTTGTCACCTCAAATTTTTAAATCTTTCACTTTTGTAGCTCCTTTTAGTTTTCAAATTGCCTTTTCTGAATCACTTCCTTTTTTATTAAACAATTCTTTTAGTTGAGAAAATGAAAGGGGAGAGATTTTGATGGAAAGGAGGGGAGGTAATTTTTTTTTTTTTTGGATCACAGAGGGAAAGGAGGAGTTTTTAAAATAATTTTATTTTTCTATCCTTGTAATTTTAAATTTCAAAATACAAATAAAGACATCTTAATCATTTCAATTGAAATGTAAATCTCTTTTCCTTCCCGGCTCCTCCAAATCATTCATATTGGAAGAGAGAAAAATCAGATAAAGAGAGATTTTGTTCTCCATTCCCCTCCCTTCCTAACAATTAAATCAAATAAAAAAAGTTTTTTTTAAAAAAAAAACCTCTTGATCTCTTTGGTCTCCTTTATTTTTCTCCAACCAAGCAGTAATTAGGTAAACAAAGGTAAAATAAATAACTAATCTTGGTTGCTAATAAAATTTCTCACTAAGCAAATATAAGCAAATAAAAATCCCCCCAGTATGCTTATTCACACATTACTTTTGTATATTTTCCAGATCTTATATTTTCATTATGTCAATCACTGTTTGCATTTGTTGAAAATTATTAATAGCTAAGTTAGTTGTAAAATAACAGAATTGAAAAAAATAGCTAGAATGGAAATAATAATAATATATCAAAATAAATGTTAAAATTCAAATTCAAATACATAATAAATGAAAATAAACATAAAAATATATAATAAATGAAAAATAAACATAAAAATATATAACATACTATTATGTAATAGATTACAACATCTAAATTCTCAATTGTAAAATATAAATTGACTATTTACTCCAAAATTATTGCAATTTAAAAGTTGATCATATAATTTTTCTTAGCCGTCTGAATAATTTAATTACAAATTATCTTTATTTTGAGTAAAAATAGAAGAAATAGATTCAATAGAAAAGAATTACTGTAAAAAAAATTAGACTGAGTTGTATAAGAGTTTGACTCAAAGTCTTTTACTTTTATTAATGTAAAGATTTGATTTAAATTTTTCTTATGATATTCGATAAAATTAGTAATAATTTTATCTAATTCGAATAGATATATCTGATAGAATATATGTGATCTAAAAGTAAAATAAAATAAATATTTATCTGGCTCTTTTTATCGTCTCCTTTTATTCTACTTCCTCTTTTGATTTTATCCTATTGAGAACAACAAAATAGTCCTTTATATTCGTATATAATGAAAGCAAACTGAACAAAAACGCCACTTCTTGGGACTACGAAAATTCGAAATAAAAACGAAGTGCATTAAACAACGTGGTCCATCTCATTAATAAAAGCAAAAATATTCCTCCTTTTTTCCATCCACTTTAACCCTTTGAATCACCAATCGTCGGTGGCGATCTCGCACATAAGTAACACGTGTCGCTCTCGGAACGGATATACTATAAACCCACAGGTAACCCTGGAAGCAGCCGATAACTGCCACCCTAGCGCCAACAACACACGAGAAAGAACCCTCTCACTTCTTCCCACCGAGCCAGCGCATGGTCCTTTCTGAAAATTCCTCCGCAATGTTCCTCAATTTCTCCGCCAATACTCCCAAGTTGGTTCCTCTCGCGCTAGGGTTTTAGTCTACAGCTCATTCTCACACACAACCCTAACAACACAAATTTCCCACTTTCTAGGGTTTCCTTTCGTCATCCACCATGGCCGAGTGGCAGTCCCTCCTCCAATCGATTCTCGTCGGCCTCATTTTCTCTTACCTTCTAGCCAAGCTCATCTCCATCGTCGTTTCCTTCAAAGACGACAATCTCACCGTCACGCGCGCCTCCGCCGCCGAAACCACCGCCACGCGCGCGGAACAATTCGAGGATGCTCTGAAGCGCGACGACGCCGTTTCCTCCGATGCGCGCCCCTTCGAGGAGGAGTCGGTCGTGGCCGAGCACGGCAGCGTGAGGATCGACAGCGATGGCGACTACGACGACGACTGGGAGGGCGTGGAGAGCACCGAATTGGACGAGGCGTTCAGCGCCGCGACGGCTTTCGTGGCCGCCGCCGCCGCCGATCGGCTATCGCAGAAGGTGTCGAGCGACGTGCAGCTACAGCTTTACGGTCTTTACAAGATTGCCACCGAAGGTCCCTGCAGCACGCCCCAGCCTTCGCCCCTCAAAATGACCGCACGTGCCAAATGGTATATTCTTCGCTATTCTCTACTCTCTGTTCTTATACTTGCTTTCTCCACACACGTGACACCGTAGAGGAAAAGAAAGAATAAAAAAAGAGAGTGTAAATTAGGGATCTCTTGTGCTCTTCCGTGTGTTTATATAGCAATGTGTGAAATGTGGGATTGGCGATCATTGAGCTTGTTTTGGATGCATTTGTAGTTTGTACTATTAAAGCTGAGACTCACGCTACAAGTCTACAACTACAAATCCTCTTCGTCTTTTTCTGTTTTGGTTTTTTCTTTTTGTATAGATAATAGTTACTTTTTTTTTTCTTTCTTTTCTGCAGCTTAATGGCATGAGACTGTGAGGAATATCTTATGTGCTATTATTGAATATTGTATGCAAATGTTCAAATAAGGTCATTTCGTTGCCTGTCTCATCTTCCTTTTGTAGGCAAGCGTGGCAGAAATTGGGTGCTATGCCTCCTGAAGATGCAATGCAGAAGTACATTGATATTGTGACCGAGATCTATCCTACTTGGCTTGATGGTTCATCTTTGGTGAGCCAATAAACTGTTTCTTCTTGTGCCTCGATGGATGAATCACTACTTTCTTCAAAAGGAAGAAAAATTATATTTAGAATGAAAGTAGTATGTTTAAATACCTTCTTTGTGTGTTTGTTTTTGCATTGCTCTACCTAACTCCTGGAGTTTCTGTAACAGAGGAATAAAAGCGGCGACAGTGGTGGACATGGTTCAGAGGCTAAGGGACCAATGGGCCCCGTATTCAGCACTTTTGTTTATGAAGAGGAATATGGCAGTGACTCGTAAGATTCCTAAAACTATCAATTGTATGAGATTTAGTGCACAAGTCACTAATTTATTCTGTGTGTGATGCTAAATGTAATTATATTGATGTTCCTGTGATGACTCTGATATTTAGAATGGTGGGGTATCTTGAAAGGATAAGTTTAAGGGTTTTAGTTTCTTTACTCATTTGCAAGGAATGGTAGTATTAAATAAGTTTAAGGGTTTTAGTTTCTTTACTCATTTGCAAGGAATGGTAGTATTAATTAACAACAAATAGGTGGATAAAATTCCCACTGAGAGAGAATTCCATACAAAGTTATTGCATTATTTACTTGTAGAAAACAAAGTATCAAAACCTTATAAATCTAAATCCAAAAATTTACTGTTTCCTTAGATATTGGTGACTTTCCTAGGAAGTACACATTAGTAAGTTGTGATTACAAATGAATATGCTTTATATGCATGATAGTTTTAGAACTTTGAAATAAATAAATAAAAAATTCGTAAATAGCGTTGAGAAATCTCGTAGGACTAAAACATGAGTAATTTTATCTCTCACAGGTAATTTTAGCATTAACTTTTATTTTGTAACTACCTTTCCTTGCAAAATGGAAGTAGCATATGGTGTAATTTTTTAATGTTTGGAATCCTTGTGTAATGCAGTTTTGTGTTTGTTTGGGAGGAACAAGTATTGAACTTAATAAAGTATTCTTATATTGACAAGTTTGAAGTTTCTAAGCATTTAGGCTAGCATAGAATCTTTGGAATTGTTTCTATCGTTTACTTGATGGTACTAGTACAAATCCTTCTCAAGTGTTTATTTTTAATCTGGATGCTTTTCATGTCTCATGACCTCTTTCT
Source organism: Glycine max (assembly GCF_000004515.6). Taxonomy (NCBI): domain Eukaryota; kingdom Viridiplantae; phylum Streptophyta; class Magnoliopsida; order Fabales; family Fabaceae; genus Glycine; species Glycine max. Next base: position 10,731,320 of record NC_038242.2, on the reverse strand, counting down.
TCTACATCATCTTGTCTTTACGCTAAACATCAATCATCACCTATTACTGAACTCCTTAAACCATTGACATTTTTGGGGGATTTTATGAGCTTATCACAAGGTTTTTGAAGTTATAAGTTGTCAAACTTAATATAATAATTATTGGGGATATTTTTTTGATGAATAATAAACTTTGAACAACTATGAAGTAGTAAAACTCAGTAGTCAGGTGCTTCATCATCAAAATGGTACTGTTTCTGCAAAGAACAAAACATTGATAGACATATCGATGTTTAATTTTCTTCCTTTACAGACAAATGGAAGCCATTCATGGATTTGCCAGGGAAGGAGATATGGCTAATCTGCTCAAGTGTATTGAAAATGGTGTTTCAATGAATTTAAAGGGTGAGTTACTTGTAGCTATTTACTCTTCCATGTGTAACTGTGCTGTGAGTTGTCATAATTTTTTTTATTGTTTTGGTTTTTGAATGGGCCAAGCTTTTCATAAAAGCTTGCAGTGAAAAGGTACAGTCAGTGATTTAGCAAGACAACATTTATCTAAATTTCAGCAGCATTGCGTGACAAGCCTAACATGAGTAAATTCATTTTCACTGTTTTTAAAACCAAAGGCAGGTGCTACATTTTTTTACTTTTGTTATGAGTTACAACCCAAAACCCAAGCCATAATCTGCTCACAAGCTGAGCTAATTGAAACACTACTTAGCCTGATAAGCCTAACTAGCTCAAAAACATGGTTAGCAAGACCCTTTCTCAAAACAAATTGTATTTTCTGTTACCTAAATTTCATTAGTCTTATCTACATTTTCAACATCTAAAAGATAATTATCACCTGTTAAAATATGCATACAGTCCAGAAACATCAACCATACACTGAGGGCGAATTTTCCCTCAGGATTGGCTCCATCAGACGGAGAATCCTTTCTTCTCTTGGCTATAAGTCATATCATATTATCTCATCCTTCAATGGGTCTCTATCTTGCTGATAGCCTTCTCCGTGTTCCATTGGCTCCATCTAATGGGTAGCCTCTCAATGCATTGGTGATTAGGGCTGTTCATGGTTTGCTTATTCAAATAATCATAACCATAACTACTAAATAACCAGATTTTGATTATTGAAAGCAGGGAGTTTCAATTTTAGTGAACAAGTCTATGTAGCCTGCTTGAAGGTGTATTTGAAGATAGAAAAATGACTGATAACCGATGTGACACAAAAGGAATAAATCTTGTAGGACTTGCTCTAGGAATTTCCTTTTTATTATGAATATTAGCTGAATTGAAGAAAACTGTCTTTTCACATGTCCAGCCTTCAATTTACTTTTTTTTCCAGTTTGATATCCTGGTTCCTATGTTTTTGGGGGTGGAGTAATACCAGTGATTCAGTGTTTCGTATCCTTTTTTAAATGTGAAAATTTAAAACATAGAAAGGGAAGTAGCTATAATCACTATGGTTGCTCTTCTCTTTCACAAAGTTTGATTCATAATAAGGGAATTAGCTATAATCCCAGCTAATTTGCAATATGCAAATTGTTGATTATTTTTCCTGTAGAGGATACAGCAACATTGGTCATCAGGTAATATATAGGGATGTAGAGGAAATTGTTTCTTCTCTTGATTGCCAATGAGTCCTAAAAGGATCCTCAGCATTGTCATTGTGATTGATATTTTGCTGTCTCCTGCAAATTAATATTTGCCTTTTCTTTACTACTGCTATATTTGCTTTTCTTTATCAACGAGCATTTTTGAAATGAATGCAGACAGTGAGGGCCGGACACCATTACACTGGGCTGTGGATCGTGGCCACCTTAATGTCACAGAGTTGCTTGTTGGCAAGAATGCTGATGTGAATGCCAAGGTATTCTCATTCGTATATGCTTTAGATGTGTTAATGTCAGGGACTACTTATATTTCTGTATTGGCATTGCCGTAACTCTTCAGAGTGAGAATAGAGCAGAACCTTAATTGGATTTTGAACAAGGCATTATTGTTTACTGCAAGAATTGCATAATCTCAGAGTTTAGCCTAGGCTTTGGGAGATTATTTGCTTGTTTCAGTTATTGACACTAATGTCTATTATTTAGCCACTTTATGTCGATCCTGTGTTTTCTTTTTTGGAAGGACAATGATGGACAAACTCCCTTGCATTACGCTGTTACATGTGAGAGGGAAGCCATAGCTGAGTATTTAGTGAAGCATAATGCAGACATATATTCAAAAGATAATGATGGGAGTTCACCACGTGACATCTGTGAGTCAAACTGGCCATGCATGCAGCATGTGGGGGAAGAAGTAAATTGATTGATTGATTGTTTGCTTGTTGCAGCTTCTGGCCAATACAACCTTTTAGCCAAATCCCAAGAGGATGTTCGTGTCTATATAACTTGATTTTTTTTGTCCTTACTCATGATGGTGTATACACCCTTTTCAGTCTAGTGTACGCCTATGCACCGCTTAGGTAATGGTTAGTTAATTAGGTTGTATTCTGTTCTATTATTGTTTCCTCTGCTCAGCTCTTTAAATCTGGCTCTCATTTCTTATATATTTCATGGATAAAGATATACACGGAAACTAGAAATAGTAACAGGGAAAGGGAATCTTAAACGATATTCTTTCCTCGGAAAACCTTCTACCCTTCTATTGAAGGCGATATAGATTTTACAGGGTTATTTTAGGTCTTCAAATGGTGTTAAGATTATCCGCAGTGAAATCTTTGATTGATAATGATGTCGTGATTATGTTGAATCTGATGTTTTAATTAATAATGTAATTTAAATTTGTGTCAAATATTATAAATCATATTTTTTTCATATTAATATTACAAGTATTTGGTAATACCAAATTAGTTGTTGAAGTAGTTAAAATGTATAAATTGACATAAAATCATGAATTATTTTAAAAAATGTAAAAAAATGAATAAACATATTAAAAATAAAAGTGAAAGAAAATATAAAAAAAAAATAAAAGTTAGAAATTATGGTTTAAAAAAAATACTATGTAGTAGTGTTTTAAAAATATCTTACGGAATATAATTTGTGTCAGACATCACCAATGTCTGAAGGTCAGTTTTTATTTAAAGAGCATTATGATTCCCGTAAGTTTATGTTTTAGAAAAAATTAGAAAATTTTCATTAACATTTTCTTTTCAAAACTGCTCGCCTCTTAGACAATGTTAGAATGATTTTTCGTTTTTGTTAATTTTAAATGGATGAGCATTTTTATTTTCACTATTTGAATATCTTATGCTTTTAATATCAACTAAATTGTTTAACAATATCAAAATTAATTCGAAATATATATTTTATCTTCAAAAGTCAAACATGTTTCCAACGTATATATGATATTTAATTTTAATATCAACACTAAATTATTTAAATAACACTTTTTTAATCTATCATTTTACTATTTTTATTTTTACCTTTCAAACAAATATCTTTAGTTATAACTTGAATTTCAATATCTTTTAAAATAAATTATTATTAATAAAAATAATTATAATGGTCAATATAAGTTATTTATCATAAATCTAAAATATAATTTATAAGTATAAATATATTTACTAATGACCACCAAAGGCATGGAACAATTGAGTTTGGCATGCAATTGCCTTAAATATTTGTAAGGAGAGTTTTATCACCTACCGTGAAAATCCTATCCTACTTTAACTAAATTGTGAGTAATGGAGGATATTGTGGTTTAGAAAAATATATATTTACTAATTACATATTTTAACTATAAACTAATTTATATACTTAAAAATATTTTTATTATAAATTTTAGTTGTATAAAATAAATATTTAACCTGTGCAATGTAACATGATAAAATACTAGTTAAATACTTAAATAAAAATAATAGGAGTAAAAAATTTAGAGTAGGAAATTCAAATATATAAAATTAAGAGCAATAAATATATACATTTAAAATATCCGTGTAATATTTTTAAAAGTGAAGGAGTGTACTTTACCCTTGAAAGTTGAAATGTGTATTGATCGTCAGTGACCTAAATAATTCTTAAATTCCTTAGGAAAGTTTTAGTTTTCTTCAATTCCTATGATTGTTGTAAAAAGTTAAATGATTTTAAATCAAAACAAATTAATTTTACACACTTAATCTTAGGCATGATAGATGTCCCAATAAAATCTTAGGCATAATATTTTCTTTAAAAAAAAAATAGCCCACCACCAAAAAAGAAGAATGAAATTGAAGCCGTTGATAGGGTCTATGAAGGTCAATTAGTTTATCTGTTTATGGAACAAGAATAATAATAGGCTTTGATATAACTGACCTTTTCTTCCATCAAAATTCAAATGTTTTTTTTTATAACTAATTAAAATGGTTTATATGTAGAAGTAAATTGGTTTCCTTCCATTATGGATTATGGGTGACACCAAAAACAAAAACAATAATTTCATTCAATTCAAACGCGGGCCCGTCGCCCGGGCAAAAGACACCGCCTTTACGCTGTACCAGCACACGCTATCACTAATCCATTAATTAATCTGAAAATAATACTAATAAATCTTACTAAAAATTTTAATTTATCTGAAAATAATACCAATAAATCTTATCTTTTATAAAAACAAATCTTTTATAGAAAAAGATAAATCATTTCTTAGTTAAAAAAGATAATACTATATGCGATTATTATTAGCGCGTGCTTTTATAAATATTAAAAATATATTTGTTTTTTATATTTTTAATTCGAGTCCTAGCTCCTTGCGATTGTAACCGCTGTTGCAATTTGCTTCTTCATCTTCTTCTTGTTCTTCGCACTATTCTCCGACTCTCTCACTCACACTCTCACTCTCAGTCTCCTTCGTTTTGGTTCTTCAGATCTCTTCTCCGATTTCCGGTAATTACCTTAATCCGATCTCGTTTTTTTTCTTTTTTTCTTTTTTACTTTTCTTTTCCGCTCCGTTTGGCTGGCTATTTTATTTTGATTTTGAATTTAGGCGTTTTAGGTTTTCGTTTGCTTTTGTTTCAATCATGTTAGGGTTCTTCGATTCGATGATTTTGTTGCTTGTTTGAATTGCGATCGATATGAATTGTTGTTTGTGTTGACTCGGATTCGATCTGTGGTTGAGTGAATCTATAACTTCTCACTCGGATTTTTGGGTGAGATGATGAGACACAATCGGTTGCCAAAGTCAACTGTTCTTGTGGCCGCTAAAACTGTATTCCGTATGCACTTGATTACAGATTTAATTTTTTTTTGTTTTCAATATTATAGAAATCGAAAAAAGCATCTAAATTAGGTGTCTCGTTTCAACTAATCTAAGAATATGTAGGGCATGTTCTTCTTTTTTGAGAAATTTATTTAAATAAAGGTTTCCCAGGGTTTTTTCTGTGCTTCTTCGTTCCGGAGTCATGATTTTATATAGGTTATTTTCCTGCTTAATGTCATAATATTGATACAGTGTGGATTCTGAGTTCACTGGTCTTTTTAGTTTATTTCTGGATCTGAGATTGGGATAATTTAACAGAGACTTGCTTCTTTGATTGACTCATTGTGATTGCTCCCTATTTTTTTTGGATTCACTCGACTGAAATTGTAAGAGCTGATTGTTTTGTGCCATCTGGTAGAGCATGGCAATGGAAGTTACCCAGGTGCTTTTGAGTGCTCAATCAATTGACGGAAATGTACGGAAGCATGCTGAGGACAGTCTACGACAATTTCAGGAGCAAAACCTTCCTGGATTCTTGGTCTCTCTATCTGGAGAGTTAGCAAGTGAAGATAAACCGGTTGATAGCCGAAAGTTGGCGGGTTTGATACTGAAAAATGCTTTGGATGCCAAGGATGAAAGCAGAAAGCAGGAATTGGTCCAAAGATGGTTGTCGCTGGACCCTGTGGCAAAGACCCAAGTTAAGTCATGCTTGCTACAAACACTCTCTTCTCTTGTACCTGATGCTCGGTCTACAGCAACCCAAGTTATTGCTAAAGTCGCTGGAATTGAGCTTCCTCAGAAACAGTGGCCTGAGCTGATAGGATCACTTTTATCAAATATTCATCAAGTACCTTCTCATGTCAAACAAGCGACTTTGGAGACCCTGGGGTATTTGTGTGAGGAGGTATCTCCTCAGGTTGTTGATCAGGACCAAGTAAATAAAATACTTACTGCCGTTGTTCAAGGTATGAACGCGTCTGAAGGGAACAATGATGTTAGGCTTGCTGCTACAAGGGCATTATATAACGCTCTTGGGTTTGCTCAGGCTAATTTTGGCAATGATATGGAGCGTGATTATATCATGAGAGTTGTTTGTGAGACAACTGTGTGCCCTGAAGTGAAAATACGTCAAGCAGCCTTTGAATGTTTGGTCTCAATTGCAGCCATGTATTATGAAAAATTGGCTCCTTACATCCAGGATATATATAACATCACAGAAAAGGCTGTTAGGGGTGATGAGGAGCCTGTTGCTCTTCAAGCCATTGAATTTTGGAGTACAATTTGTGATGAGGAGACTGATATCTTGGAAGAATATATGGGTGATTCCAATGGAGACTCCGATATACCTTGTTTTTATTTTATTAAGCAAGCTCTTCCTGCACTTATCCCTCTGCTGTTGGAAACATTACTCAAACAAGAAGAGGATCAGGATCTGGACGAAGGTGCATGGAATATTGCAATGGCAGGTGGTACATGCCTTGGTTTAGTTGCTCGTACTGTTGGAGATGATATTGTGCCACTGGTAATGCCCTTCATTGAGGAGAATATTACAAAACCAGATTGGAGGCAAAGGGAGGCAGCCTCATATGCTTTTGGATCTATCTTGGAGGGGCCTTCACCTGACAAATTAGCTCCTCTTGTTAACCATGCCTTACCATTTATGCTTAGTGCCTTAGTGAAGGACCCAAACAACCATGTGAAAGACACCACTGCTTGGACTTTGGGACGAATGTTCGAATTTCTTCACAGTTCAGTTGTTGGTACATCAATTATTAATGAGGGAAATTGCCAACAGATTATTACTGTTCTCCTTCAAAGCATGAAGGATGTTCCCAATGTTGCTGAGAAGGCCTGTGGTGCTCTGTATTTTCTTGCCCAGGGTTATGAGGATGTTGGACCAACATCTCCTCTAACTCCCTTTTTTCAGGAAATTGTTCAATCCCTTCTAACTGTTACCCACAGAGAGGATGCTACAGAATCACGATTGAGAACTGCAGCATATGAAACATTGAATGAAGTAGTAAGGTGTTCAACAGATGAAACAGCTTCTTTGGTGGTACAACTAGTTTCTGTCATCATGATGGAGCTGCACAAATGTCTTGAAGTACAAAATCTTTCATCTGATGAGAGAGAAAAGCAGAGTGAATTGATAGGCCTTCTTTGTGGATGCATGCAAGTAATTATTCAGAAGCTAGGGTCTTTAGATTCTACCAAATATCTGTTGTTGCAGTATTCTGATCAGATAATGGGACAATTCTTCAGGGTCTTTGCTTGTAGAAATGCCACTGCACATGAAGAGGCGATGCTAGCCATCGGAGCCCTTGCCTACTCGATTGGCCATGAGTTTGCCAAGTACATGCCAGAATTTTACAAGTTTCTCGAGATGGACCTTCAGAACTTTGAGGAGTACCAAGTTTGTGCTGTCACTGTTGGTGTGGTAGGGGACATATGCAGGGCATTGGAGGAAAAAATACTGCCTTATTGTGATGGGATTATGACACAACTTCTCAAGAATTTGTCAAGTGATAATTTGCACCGTTCTGTGAAGCCCCCATTATTCTCATGCATTGGTGATATAGCACTTGCAATAGGAGATAACTTTAATAAATACTTAATGTATGCAATGAACACACTACAACTTGCTGCAGAGATGTATGCCCACACATCAGGTTTTGATGATGAAATGACAGAGTACATTAATTCCTTGAGAAATGGGATATTAGAGGCATATTCTGCGATTTTTCAAGGGTTTAAGAATTCATCAAAGACCCAGCTCTTGATTCCTTATGCACCTCATATCCTCCAGTTTTTGGATAGCATATACGTGGAAAAAGACATGTAAGAATTTTTTTTTTGTTTATTTTTTCTTTTTTATGTATTCATTACTCTTAATTGACTTCATTGCCTTTTTTAATGCAGGGACGAGGTAGTTATGAAAACAGCAATTGGAGTCCTTGGAGATCTAGCTGATACACTTGGAAGCAATGCTGGTTCTTTAATACAGCAGTCTTTGTCAAGCAGAGACTTTTTGAATGAATGTTTGACCTCTGAAGATCATTTGATTAAGGAATCTGCTGAGTGGGCCAGGTTGGCTATCAATCGTGCTATATCTGTTTGAGGTTCATCTGAGTTAGCATATCCATTGTCATAAACTATCTGCATGCATTTGGGTGTGTCGAGGTGGGTCTTGGGATTGCATGTGTCAATTTGTCTCCATGGTCAGACAACAGAAGGTATCAGTCTGAAGGTCTTCTAGTTGTCACTAACTCTTGCATCATCACCAATGCATCACTGACTTTTGCATGAGCACCACTAAGTCCAGGTCTGTCAAGAGGAAGAAGGTAGCAATGAATTTGCAAATGGGGGTGTAGGTCTTCATGAAATTGATTGAATGACCAAGGGGATGCAACTGATTCCTGATTGAGAAATTAAGCTACTCTTTAGTTGGAATTGGATGATGAGTTTGGAGTTGATGCTACGAGAAGATAAACCCATTTGAGCTTGAAAACAGTTTTTTCTGGAACTGGTCATGCGTTATTTGAGTGGTTGAATTTGCAGGGTTGAGCGAACTAGTTTTCATCTACACCACCCTAAGTGCTTTATTTCAAGTGAATCTCTTCCTTTTTTTTTCTTCTGACTTTTAACCTGCATCAAAATCATTGTTTTAATCATCCTATTGTGTATAATTGCCCCTAGGCTGTTTGGTCATCCATATAATTTTTTTTCCTCCATACTTGCTTTTCTAGGCTGGGGATCCATTGTGATTGTTGACCCAGGATGGGAAAGATTACATCCTAGCATTATGCATTTTTTTACATTTCAGTTGGTTTCGTAGGTAAAAAATCATCATGCATTCATGCAATCATCAACCTTTTAATTCCTTTGTTTTGAAATGCATATGTAAATCATATATTGGCTATTCCTGGGGATACAGAAGAAACTTGCTATATACTGTGATGATACCAAAAGAACTTTAGTGTGGTGGATTGTTGTTTCAATTGTTGGAAGGAGTCATCTGGTTTTAGCCTATATTTCTGTTATCTTTCTTTTGTCTAAGTAAAAAGTTTGTGAATGTTGGCGACTTTTGTGGTAATTTTGTCATATTTCCTGTATCTTATTATGATTTGGTGACGTGAATCTTTTTGTTACTAAGATATGTTGTTTAGCCACTTTCAAAGTTCCAAATTTGGAGATCACCCTTGTTTTTTGGTAGACGGAGATCACTGTTAAAACCAATGCTTTCTCGTTCTTGCTAATAATTGCTTTAATCGACTGGGATGTTGAATCGGATAATGAAATAACTATAAACTTAAAAAGATATTTTGCAAGTAGTTATATTTGAATGTAAGTGGATTGTTTTCTAAAATAATATTGATTCAAACTGGATTTTTTAATTGACTTTTACCGATTGCTGGCCAATTTTACCGGCTGTATGGACCAGTAGCTTACCTGGTTTTCAATCCAACTAATAGATCTAATCCGATTTTGAAAATTAGGGAAAATGCTGACTTTAGTAATTTGTTGGCTCAAATAAAATAAAATAAAAGTCCTAATGCAACTGTATGTGGTGCAGTTCAGATCTTACGGCTTATATTTGGCAAATCAATTCTATAATCTATTTACGCAATTGGTTTTCAACTGCAGAGAATCCAAAAAATTGTAAGTTCAAAACTAGTCTAATTACGATCTATACGTCCCTAAGCTTGACATTGATTTATGAGATGTGAAAGTCGTCAATTTTTTCCATTGTAAATATGTAATTAGTTTGGATGTTCTCTTATATATCTAACTGGTTTGAACCACGTTATTGTGAAATTTATATTTAACAATTATTTTTATAATAATAATTTATATTTGGATGTTCTCTAGTATAAATGACTAAATTTATAATATAATAAAATAATAATTGATAATAATTTATATTTATGTTTGTAAAAAAATCATTCATATTTATGTGTATCTTTATACATGTTTCTTTTACTTGAAAACCATTTAAATATAATAAAAATTATATAAAAAATAGGCTAGATTAAAATTTTCGTCTTTTATAATTTTAAATTCGTAATTTGGGTCTCCTTACATCAAGAAGACATTTGCTTTAATTAAATATATTAATATTATTTTCTATATATCATTAGACATTTGCTTTAATTAAATATATTAATATTATTTTCTATATATCATTAGTCAAGAGTCATTAATTTTTTATATTATGAAAATTTATAAATTAAAAAATATTTATATATAAATCTTTAATTTTATGTCAATAATTAGAGTAAAAATAATTTGCACATTAATATCAATCTACAAAAATCCAAATAATTTTCATATTAATAAATTTTAATTATAAATTGGTGAAATAAAAAAATGTAAATTATTCAAAATAAAAGCATATAAAAAATATAAAATAAAATTAAAAATATTTATATATTAAATATTTTATAATTTATAAATTTTTATAATTAAAAAATAATAACTTTTGATTAATGGTACACTGAAAATAATGTTAATGGAATTAATTAAACAAAATAAGTGTGTTAGTGTCTTATTATCTTGTTTATGAATAAAAAAGATTATGAATTTAATTTTTATTAAAATATTTTATTTTTTACATCATTTATTATTTTTTACATTAGTATAATGTCAACCGTGTATATAAGTTTTATCTTAGCACTAATGTGTCACATAAAAAAATTAAAATTTAACTTTAGATGATGAACGGGTAAAATAATCAAAATTATTTATTCGAAATAGGAGTTATAGGTGACTGAATTTACGATTTAACCTTAAAAAAATATCCCTTCGAACTAATTTTCTGCATTGTTTCAACAGATTATGAGATGGGATGGTTTCTTAGAGGTAATGGACTAGACACCAATCATTAAACCAGTTCCTGATTTAACTGCTTGATTCTACTTGATTCGATCCCAGTGGCAGAGATAGGGTATTTTAGTTGAGGTAAATACATAAATATTATTAAAATTTATTATAAAATTTTATGTTAGGTAATAATTATTTGATAAATTTAGAAGTATGACAATTATTTAATAAAAGTAAACCGATCTTTTAAATTTTGTAGATATTTATACACAAGTTTCATATTTTAGAGCAAGTTTACCAAATATGGAAGAATAATTTAAGTATTGATATTAGCACAACTAGAAAATGTTTATAAATTAAGAGGTCAGTAAAAAAATTAAGAGATTTGAGTTAAAAAAAATTATCTATTTAAAGTAGTGATATATTTTAATGATATTACTAAAAAAAATATTGTAATGATATCGATTAAGAGAAAAAGTTTTTCTCTTGATATAATTTTCTTTATATTATTATTATTGTATTGTAAACTTTTATATGAGAATTGTGAGATTTATTAAATAGAGCATTAGAAATTGTTAGTCTGGTCATATTTCTTGGTCCTTCTCCACATTTCACCTAATCTTCTCTATCTCCTCATGTTTGGTCGTGACACTTGTGCCCTTCACACAAACCATGGAAGGGTCCATGCCAAGTTACAACGCAGGGACCCACCATCGTCCGGCGAGGTCATTTTTCCATCACTTTCCTATTCTTCATTCTAGTGAGTATGTGGTTGAATTATTTGGTTATTCTTCATAATGAGCTTAGACAGTTGCAACAGATGCCAACACAAATCATACAATATATGATCATCTACAGTAATAATAGAGTTTAATCTTTATTCACTAAGGTGTAAATCAGTTTTACCGTGATTTAATTATAAATTATCGTTTGAAATATTTTATAATTATTATTTTAAAAATCAATAAAATTTAATATACATGATGAGTTATAATTAAGTGATTGGATTACACTATCAATGCATAATTTTTTCTCTCGTAATAATAACTATATTATTGTTTTTATCAAATATATATTTATATATGTCAAATAAGTTTAAATTATCATTTAATTACAAATAATATATATGATAAATTTATTAATTTTTATGATAGATATCTTAAAAGTTAGTAAATAGTTATTTGTAACCAAATGATAATATAAAACTATTTTATATGATCAATATATTTATCATGTATATTGCGCAGACTAGAATACACCATATATTATTGTTGTTATTAATTTATTTTTTATCACTATTACTCATGTAATTTTTATTAATAGAAACTAAAAAATACATGATTTATGGAATAACTATTATTGTTGTAACAGTTTTTTTATATAAAAAATATAAGATTATCAACAATTTATAAGAAAAACCTAGGAAAAAAAACTAGAACTAAGAGTTGGAAACTAAATTTAGTTTTTAAAATTTCAACTGTATGAATTTATAACTAATTTTTAATGAAGTCCCTAACTAGGTTTTCGTAAGACTTTTGTTAATTACATCAGCCTAAAAATAAAAATAGTTTAGGAATCTATTCAATAATTAGACTTTCAACTTATCAATATTTGAAAAAAAAATAGTTATATACTAATTTTTACTTAATGGAACCTTTATAAAATTATAGTTAAGGGTCCAATTAGAAACAATTTAAAAGTTTAACCATGACACTCTTTATCCCACATATATATATATATACTAATAATAAAAGGAATAGGAATGCAAAATTAATTAAAAGTTTTAAAACATATTTAAATACAAATATTTCAAAAGGGTTAAATACTTACATTCACTTTTCTAATATCATAATAAAACTTGTCTAAATAAATAATAAAATATTCTCGACTCAAAACAAGGTCGTCCAAAATTTTATGCAATTAATATAGAAATTCACGTCCCAGTGTCACATCCTATCACATTGTTGTGTCCCAACGTTTTCTAGCACGAGGTTCTTTAAAGTCATCAACCTAACCATCTGCTCTCACGAACACAAGGTTCAAGATCATCACAAGATCTAAACACAAACAACACATAGAGAGTAAGTTATCACATTCCTAAACATATAGAGATAAACAAAATCACATATATCTAATATAAGTATAACAAGCTCAACGTAGCACAATTCACATCATCTTACCACTGATTTCGTAACATCACTTGTCTCAAGGATTTAATCACACAATCACATTCTACACCTCCATATTAATCACGTGTTCAGAACAACACACCTCAAGTATAACACAATGTCTTACACTCACATAATTCATTACCTACCATCACGTAACGAGTCACAATAGTCACTACACAGGCATTATGGAACAGATACACTAAAACTCAATCTTATATGTAATGTGGTACCATGTCAATGAAAAACCTCGTTGAGTGCCTAGGAATACACAACTGGACAGATCACACACTGGTAAGTCAGGTCACTCTCACTAGGTACAATCATAGGGAGACCAATTAGGGTCACGCTATTTTGCGAGAATGCTCCAACCATGTGGAATTGACACAAACTTAAAGGAATATTCAAATTGGGTGTATTTACTCCCAAGGCTTAGACTCCGAAGAGTCCATTAGGGTCTCTCCCTCCTGATTTAGGTTCGACTTAAAAAATATTTTAGCACGCAGACTCTATCTATGAACTGTACAAAACACACGAGTTATCAATTGTTCTCAAAATAATTTTATTTCGCCGCACTTGTGATTAAACTCGTCAAATTTCCACAGTGGTTCCTATCACAATACTCACCGCCCTTAAAAGGTCTTACAATCGTGTGATTGTATAGTTCATAGCTCACAACATCTCAATACACATGTATATTACAATTCAATACATACTCAATTTATCATATACACTCATTCTCAATCACAATGGTATAATCCCAAAACAACATGTTATTGCACCTCATGAATCATATACACATCAAACAATATTATTATATACATGGCACAAACATAGATTTTACTTATGAACTATGCAATACACACAACTACTCAATTATTTTCAAAATCATTTTAACTCGTTGCGCCTCAAAGTGATTCAACTCGTCGGGTTCCCACAGTGGATCCCATCATAATACTCATCACGCAAAAACTAATCGCCCTTAAATGGTTTTACAATTGTGTGATTATACAATTTATAACTCACAACTCAATATGCACAATATCTCAATACACATGTATCTTACAATTTATCACAGGTTTAATTTGTTGCTTACTCACAATTTCATGATCTCAATATAACAATTTATCATGTTAATCTAGTAAATTTTGTCCAAAATACAAATAATTTATACAAAAATGCTTCTCACAACATGAGGAGTAAAAGCCCTCAAATAATTTCATATAATCATATCAAAATCAAAGAATCAAAATTATAGGCCAAAAACACGAAAACATTAAGAACACTTAATTTTATCAACCAATTCGCATCAGGATATCAATTGGTCTGTCAAACATGATAATATCGTAATTATAATCGTAAAGGAAGAAATAGAATTCAATAAACATCCAAAAAAAACCTTAATTTAATCCTCTAAGAATCTCTACGCATGTTCATTCTAATCCTAATTGCGATGAACTCATCCCTTACCTCTAAGCGGGCTCACGTGCGTAATCCGGCAACGATAGCAGTGTCTCTAGCAGTTTCCTATGATTCCTCAAGCTTTTCCCGTAACTGTTCTGTTATGTTTTCCAAGCGTTAGAGAGAAGAAAAATGGATTAGAGCCTTCATTTTACTGTCTTCATAGGAGGAATATTTCTCTCACCATTGACATTGTTTCATAAATTCCAACGGTGGGAATGTGCAAAATTGAGTTCCAAATCTGGTGTTCAAATTTTACAACTATCCAACGGTTAACGAGTATGGAATTATAGTTTTATTGAGACAGATTTTGATGTATGTGAGAAAAAGAGAGGATTTTGAGAGAAAAAGAAGAGAAAAGGAAAATTGAGATGAAGAAAGAGTCTAGAGATGTATCTAAAATGTAAAAACTGATTTAATATATCTATTTATAACTAAGGTCAACCTATTATTTAATCTATTCTTCTTTATTTCTTATTATTTTATAAATAGAAATTGTATTTCACTCCCTATAAAATAAATAAATAAAACATTTTTTTTATTTTCCTTTAAACCATTATTTTAATTAATAAAATTATTTCTCCTTATTTATTTAATTATAAAAATCTCATTATTTTTTTAAAACTTTATTTATTTTTAAATAAAATCATTTTTTATTTATTTTTCGAAAAATGAAGTGTTAAGTTAGGAACCTAATTAAAAACTTTCAAAGCATAAGAATTTATTTAAAGATTTCCAGATAATTCAAGGGCTTACAAATTAATTTAGCCTTTTTTATGCTTTCAAGTGTGTCTTATTCAAGTTATTATTGGCTTATGTATGACTCTTTTTTTTCAAACAAGTATTCTTATAATCGGAATGAGGTTAATCTCTTGAGGAGTAGAAATAAAAAAAAATAAAAAAAAGTCTCATTGTTACCAGGGTGCCTTGTTTTTAGAACAAGAAAAAAAGTAAAACTAAAAGTACGATTTTTACTATAAAAAAATTGTATTAGACTTTTACTCAATCTTACACATGAGTATACCTACCGAAACACTTATCCAGAGAGGGAATCTCTCCATAAAAATATAGACATTAAAAATAAGATTATAGTAATACTAGTATTAATCAGAAGTTATTTTCAATATCTTTTTCATTACTTCTGAGAAAATGCACTTTCAAAACCCAAACAATACCAAGGCAGTCAAAACTTAATGCTAGCTTTCCCAAGATATGATTTTGATTCCGAACCCCCCAAAAGTTCAGTAACTAATCTAACAAGTATATTTTTGTCCCATGAGAGACCCTTGAAAAGCCATCATACGAATATGTAGTATCGTCTAGGTACAAAGTGGCCATGTTCAAAGGGAAAAATGATAAGTTAGGTTTTTTCCATGTTCCATACAATTTTGAGTTTTAATGGAGAAGGGATCAAATGTGGGTAACTTTCTTACTTTTAAATTAGTTCAGAGAAAGTGCTGCTAAGCTTTTCTCATCTGACTGCCACCAATGTTTATCTCATAAAGCAGTGGTTTGGATGTGAATGAGATTCGCCATGCTCACTTTTGTTTCCCCCTTCTATTATATTTAGTTTTTTAATCAATCTTCCATTTCTAATCACTAATTATAATTTTGAGTCTTTGACTACTATATGACATAGTGTCACTCATTAGACAGAACCCAAGTGTACATACATTTCTAAAACTATCTTAGTTCTATAATGTTGTTTGCGTCATTCTCCAATTAGAATTAGAATTTTATTTTGGTAATCTGCATAATAAAATTTTACATTAAAGAATTATACAGATTATCGAGATGAAACTCTAATTATAATTAGAAAACAGTACAAACAGCACCTAAAAAATTGTATCTGAATTTTGTCCAAAAAAAATCACAGTAAGCATCCAAAATGAACAGCATCTCCACTTTGAGCATCTATGTAGTGACTGAATGCATTAATATCTACTTGACACTTCAGTTCCAGATTTCAGTACACAGTGTCACTCACATATGTAATGTCTTTGTGTGGATAAAAATGGTTCAACATATGCAATAGTAGACAGAAAAATTGCACCCTTCTCTGTTTATTCCAATTAAAAGCAGTGCATACGCCAACACTAGATTTTTGCAATTCTGTGATGGAAGTCAAACCCCTTTACAAAAAAATGAAACCAATTTAGAGAGAGAATCCTGATTGTATTTAGTATTATTTATGTAATTTGCTTTTGGTTTTTGCCTATTGAAAGAATGTATAGTTTATTCCAATTGTTGGTATGAGCAATGCTAAACCACACAAATGAGAATGCTCTCCTTTCTCAGTGATTAGTATATAAGGAATTCCGGGTATCTAGAATGCTCAATTGCGTATATGGGCAAAGATTAGATATGCAGGCAAAGACACAAGCAAAATAAAGATATCCATGTGCATGGAAAAAATCTTCATCATATGTGCAAAGAATATTATTGATGGTACTTAGGGCACTGTCGAGTTCTAACACCAATGGAACCTTTTTCGTTGTATAGTACTTGTAGTTGTAGGATGGTACATATGCCGTGGGAATATGTCTAGTGTTACTTAAGGCCAAATAATCTTCTGTTGCCTACATTACAAGTTATACATACCATATTTGCTAAAAACAGAAAAAAGTTTTGGTAAGTTTAATTAGTCCATTAGAAACAATCATTACCGACATACATTATGGTCTCCTAAAGGATGATTAAGTTAACAATTTCCTTGCTTTAATGTAGGATTAAACTAGTAATGCTAGCTGTTCCCTCTCCTTTTTTGCTAGCTAGTGCACCCACTAAGGGGCATTTCCACATTCAACTCTCTTCTTGCTCTCTATTTTGAATTTATCTGTAGCCCACTCTCCATGTCTGTCTCCATCCATTGACTAAGAAAAGTGTGACGAAAGCCGAAATGTGAGGACCAAAAGCACCATTCCACTAAAGTGGTGATAGGTACCACGGAAAATTTTGAAATCTATGACAAGATTTTAGCAGCTTTCACCACCCAATTCATGTGAATGTGGTGGTGTTCGGTATTAGACCTAGGTAAAATTAAAAGTGTCCTCAGAATATGAACCGTATATTCATGAAAAAAAATAGACAAGCACATTCGATAAGTTATGTGCCAATGGTGCGTCTTACTGACCATATAATAGGGAAAAGAAAAAACTACTCATAGTGAAAGTAGAAAATACAAGTATTTTTTTTATGAACCAAGAATATCCCTAACCAAGAGTTAAGGAGTAAAGACTAATCTCTCGAGATACTGAAATTTATTTAAAGGGTTAAACTCTTTCGACAAATATTTTTCATACAATGCACAAAGACCTGAGAATTAAACTTCTGACCGCATTTAATTTAAGGGACAATGTTATCTGACAATCTTGTCATACTGTGATAGAAAATATATGAGTATGTTGACTTTGGAAAAGGTGGAGAAGATGAAAGGGGTAGCTCATTTTGAGCCATGCAGGAAAATGTTGGTAATGTGCACATGCAAACAATTTACTTTGTTTGTCTTTTCTTTGATGCAATTATGTATAGTCGTATAGAATAGTACAGTTGACTTGAGTGTTATGGGATAAAGCCTACAAGTTATTGCATTTCATCATATCACTCTGTTGCTATTGGGTGGGGTACACCATGACAAGAGCTCTCTCTCGTTGCCAAATTTAAAAGGGGGTGCTCCTTCTTGCACTTCCTTGCCAAGACACTACGTATATGTCATGTTCTTTATAGTTCCAATCTAACTGCTCATAACAAGAGGAACCATATACACCTTCATACTTGTCATATGGCCCTTAAGATGAACACTTTTCTTCTATTTCTTCTCTTGATTCTCATTCCCTTATCTTCATGTGAGCATTTTTTTTATATAATAAAATACAACTACTAACATTTAACTCGTTCTAGTCACGTAACAGAATTTTTTTCCTTATAGGTTTGGCTGAAGGCTTCAGGGCAAACAAGCATCCAACTCATGGCTTACTCTATAAGGTACCCTACTATGTGTTACTCTTCTTTCTTTAGTTAAATGGTAAAGATGGACTTTGTAAGCCATAATAATACTTAAGAAATAAATATGGAGAAGCTACATTGAGGGATACATAGCTTAATTTCCACAATAACTAGCAATTTGAAAATTGAAAATTATTGTGTCTTGTAATTCAATATTTGATGTCTAGATATACAGTGCTTTCAACTGACAAGTTCTTTTTGATTTTGGTTTTAAAATGAAGGATGGTATCAAGGTGAACTCGAGGAAGCTTCTTGTCCATGATTTTGTGTTGGATTATGATGAGGCAGGACCCAACCCAAGGCACACAAAGAAACCTGGCAAGGGCCCTTGAATAGCTTTACACCTAATAATGAAATAAATTAACATACTATGTATTATCATCTCTCTTCCTACTCAATGTTTTGGTCGTGTACGAGGAGATATGTAAACGAGTTTCTTCTTCATCGGAGCCACTACTTGTGTGTGTTATGAGGCCATAAATTATTAGTATGATATTTTATTATATACACCATGATGCGCATCTATGGACTATGGACCATTAAGCTGAGAATATTATAATAAAGTTTTTCTTACCATTTGCTTTCCAATTAGCAATCTTTTTAAAGACTATGGTGTGTGAAAGTTCTAGTATATTACTCATAGATACAAAATTTGAGTCTGATTCAGGGAAAGAAAGACAGAAAGAAGTGGCAGCCGAAAATTAGTTAAAATATATTAGCAGTATGTTAATTCTTATATATACGACGCTTATTTCAATTTATTTTTTATATTGCGGAAGGTTTTTAATTTCATTTCCATAAGTTAATTGTTTTTAACAGCATTCTTTGTGGCGGTTATTTCTATACATCATCACGAGGATAACATAAAGCAAAATAACCTAAAAGAATTAAAAATGTCACTTTTTCAAGTCTTATATACAGAGAAGAAAACTCGTTTTTAATTTAGTCATATTTAAAAAAAAATGTATATTGCATTTAATTCATTTTCAAAAGTTAACTCATTGGAGAAGAATTAAGCAAGTCTTATAATAATAATAAGAAATATTTCTAATCAATGTGAAATATCTTTTGACACTATTCTTAATTAGTTATGTACTACAAGTCTACAACAAACATATTTATTACAGTAAAATATGAGAAATCAGTATATAAAAATTAAATTGAAAACAAATATTATTTATAATAACCAAAAATGAATTTTAATTTCAATCTGAGATAAAATATAATTATCTGTCATCTAATCTAGCGCAATAATTATTATTTTAGCATGCTATATATGGGATTTATGCTATATATAATTGTATAAAATAGACTTTCAATACTATAATTGGACAACTAAAATGTCAACTTGGGGCACAACCTGCATTAGATTGTAAATTATAGGTTGTCTTACCACTGTTTTGTTTTTTTAGGGAACTTCGCTTGGAAAAAAATATTCTTGCTCGAAGAGTTCTGGTTTCATAAGGCAGGATAAAGCAATAGAAGTAGGAGAGTATATAGAACTTATAAAGTAGGAGTTTGTACAGTTTTCCAATTTTCCCCTTACTAATTTTAAAAATAATAACTTTTTTTCTTCTTCTTCTAATTATATTCTTATTTTCAATAAATTATGTATGCATGTTTAATTTATATCACTTTTTTTCATGAATAATAATAATAATAACAATAATAATAATAAAAAAAAAGTATTCAATCTTATTTTATTATTGTCACTTTTTTTTCATGTTTAATTTATATCACTTTTTTCAATAAACATGCTAGTGTATTATAGGTTGTCTTACCACGGTTTTGTTTATTATGTCACTTTCAATATTTTGTTATTATACACGAAGACATACATAAGCATGTTATTTTTATTTTTTATTTATTATGAACACAAGCATGTTTTTCTTATAGGCTATGAACATAAAAAAAAAAAACAGTTAAACAAGCTAATATGTAAATTGTGATCAATTTATACTCAGTTGACATATCGAAGTCAAAAAAGTTAAATTTGGCTTTCCAATTCCTGTGGCTGACATACCGTTTCCTAAAGAACTTGATTCATAGACTATAAGAAGGAAAAAATTGTTAGGTTCTTGACGTTTCTAATTGTGCAGATCCACATACACTTTAGAGTGTTAGTGTTCGGCAGACGCATTTTTGGTGGTAACATTGACAATGACATCACACTTTATCTTCCTTAATTTTGGTCAAATTTAGTCAGTTTAAAGGTTAATTTATCCTGCTTGTTCGACATCTTGAAAACCACCATTTGAACCTTGCAATGATGCCAATTCCTTCTCCAACTATTTTCAGAAATTATGAGCAACCAAAGTTGCCAAATTAGATCAAACCTTTTATAATTGAATCAAGATATAACACACACACACAGAAAAATCTAGATTATTTTGATGTCTTACAGCCAAGCTTTGTAAATAAGTATGTTTTTTTGTCATATTGTAATACTGTAGGATCCTAATAGAAAAAATTTAAAGTCAAAACAGATACTTGAAATAGCTTGTTTTACATTAAACAAACAATCAAATGTTTCAATGAGGATTTTTGGGTAAACAGTTATTCGTGTAATTAATTAATAAAAAGCCAAAGTGCTTAAACTGTTCGTTTTCAACTTGAAGAAGTCAAACCTCATTCAGATAGTGTAATTAACAATTTAATCTTGGTCAATGTGGACCAGTTTCCAATGTCTTTCTAGAAAAGAAGAGATAATAGTCAAAGAATGCTATCAAATTTAGGTGGAAGAAGCACGTGATCGACTTAGGCAAACCGTGCAAAGCAATAATTGAATTTTAGAATCAGAATAAGATTAATACTTCAAAAAATATTTATTGTTAACAATTCTTTGTGCCCTAAACCAAGTAGATTCTAAGATGTGAGGCATGTACAATTAAGATTATACAGGCTAGAAGTTCAGAAGTATATGTCTTTTTTATGTACATGACTGGTATTTTTTGAATCTATAAAGAAAGCTGTGATGAAAACCAGATTCCAATGGACACAATTCCAATGGTTGCAAGAGCTTGGACCAGCTCAAGTATAGTATTTTGTCGCTCCAATGGCGCATTCTGCCAGTCTGTCCTCCTGCAATCACTCAAAAGAAGACAGTGCAATCAGTGGATGAAAAAAAAAAATCAAATCTGATCAACAAGAATTGATTTTTTTGCCACTGATTTTTTTAAAAAATAGCACTTATGCAACAGGTTCAACTTTAGACCACATTTTACTAAACTTTGCCTTTTAAATGTTGCTCTGATGCTGGAAAGAATTTCCATAACTAGATTGTGAATTTTACTATATGCAACCCCCAGTTCTGTTCTACACAAAGGCCTGGCCAATAATCAGGACTTAAATACCAAAGTCCAAAATCATAAATATATACATTAGAAAATACGTACCCAAAATCAGCAATTATAATGCTGACATTATCCTGTGTACGTCGGTCCTGCAGAGAATGTCATTGTATATTACTAAAACTGTGAAGTGTCAATATAATAAGTTCATTTTGATAACCACTGCCACGAGATTCGTTAAAACTTACCAAAGCGGCTTCTGCAAGCGCTTCACATGCTTGCTGAATTTGAAACAAGAAAAAGCAAAATATTATTGCTGCAACTTTGATGGCTTATTGATACTAGTGTAGTGGCCTCAAATATAAAGCATTATGCATACCTGAATGTTTCCGTGTTTTCGTAGTTGATCCCTCACTAAAGAAACTGCTTCTGAGCTGCAATAGTAAGAAGAGTGTGAAGGTAATTCTCTGAAAAAACAAAAAAAAGAAAGGTGCCAAAACTGATTCAAGGGATCATGCAATAGACCTGCTCATGTAATCCCATAAGCCATCGGATGCTAATACTACAAATTCTGCATCTGAGCCAAGAGTTACTTGATAAATATCAGGGTATGCAACAACCAAGTCGTTGTTGAGTTGTACACTGTGTCATGAAGGCATCCTTATGTTAAAATTCATAGTTTTGTTTTGAAATTAGATAAAGGTCAATTTGAATGTGACAGTAGAACACAAAGTCCAAAAATATCATGCTATTCTCATTGTATTTTGCTGAATCAGGCTGAAGCCCACAAAAAAAGGAGCTTCATTCAGATCTTGATTATGTACTTCAGTAAACAACAATCAGGACTGCATATTCTCTTTCTAGTAGTTGATTTCTAGCTAGATATAAATTAAGGTAAAACAATCAATTTCCATTCTCTTTACTAACTGATAACGTAACATAACCCACATTCGAGAAAATGTAAGGAACCATTATTAAGACACATAAGATTACTTACCGAGAAATGAACTTTGCTGACCATCTTCCTTCCTGAACTCCTTTTTGCAGCATCCTTTTCACATGCAAAAGGTAGATATCCTTTAGGAAACACTTCAACAGTGGTAGTTCATTTATAAAAAAATTAGGAGAAATTCCTTTACACTAGAAAGAATAGTGAAGAGATCAAGGACTATACTCATTCTTCTTTGTTTTGAATCGCACGTCCCCAAATGCACGAGATACAGCAATGTCTCCACAAATTCTACCATTGTTAATCTATAGACAACATATATTTGTGTTATCATTAGCCATTTAATGAACGTTTATTTATAAAGAATGGTGGTGACTTTCATTATGAAGTGCACAAGGCTCCCACCATTCTGGTGAAAAAAAAAGTAAAAAATTAAGAAAAAGAAACACCTGCCAGCTCAATTGAATACAATGATCTTCAATAAAATCAATTTTTTTTATTAGTTTCCTATCACATGGCATGCTATAGTTGGAAGA
This sequence comes from Glycine max, assembly GCF_000004515.6. NCBI lineage: Eukaryota > Viridiplantae > Streptophyta > Magnoliopsida > Fabales > Fabaceae > Glycine > Glycine max. The sequence continues at coordinate 10,707,931 of NC_038242.2, read as the reverse complement.
CGCTATATTGATTATTATGATAGTATTTGACTGTGGTTCCCTTGCAGGAAACAAATTATATTGCATGTGGTTTCTCCAACTATAAAACCACAATACATCAAGTTGTTTCACATCCTAAGTTGTCAAAATTTTCAACTCAGAACTTTGGTTTTTGTTGTATTGAATAATGTCATATTGACTTGGGATGATGGTCAAAAGGTATGTAAAAAAATGAAGGAATAAGGAAAACACACCCATCCACCTGCTTCTCTGACTCTTCTAATTTCATGAAGAGAAGTCTTGCTGCTCCCAATTGGACGGTGAGGACTAGTCAGAACTTCTGCTTTTCCAGATCTACATAGAACCTACAAGAATAAACAAGCTTAAATAGAAGTCAGGTAATTTGAAGACATTCAATCCCCTAGATACCCTAATTGAAAGATGAATCTCAAAATAGTACAAGTGACAGCTTTTTTCTTCATAATTCTTATAAACAGAAAATAAATATATAAATAGAAATACATTTTGTTCATTAAAAGATGGAGTCCAATGTATCTTATCTGGGAACAGAATAAGGATAAATAATACATACCGCTGATGAGTCACCAATATGTGAAATTAGCAGCTCATCATCTCCAATGAACACGGCAGTTGATGTAGCACCTGATTCATCCTCCTCTCCATTCATTTCAAGCCTTTGAAAATGAAATACTACCGTCTAAACCTCCAATTAATCATACCAAATATAGAATTGTATGGGAACTATCTAACTAGACACATTCTATGGAGACTATCCGTTGCAGACTAATGTATTGCCTTACCGTTTTAATAACCTCGCGTCAGCCTTGAGAAATGCCTCCTGTAATGCCCTTTTAATGGCTTTGAAATCTTTCTCGACTAATAGTAACCCACCTTGTAAAGCTTCAACACACTCCTTGTACAGCTCATCCCTGTAGTTGGCACTTGGCGCACCAAATCATCAATTCAGATTGTGTAAAGAATAATAATTCATTTACCAGACTCAATTTAGAATAAAAAGAAATCACATATCCATACAAAAAAGAACAATGAGTGCAAGGGTGGATAAACTTTCCATATGTCTGGATTGATGAAACAGATGAAATGGAACATACTATGGCTATGTTTTGAAAAAGTTTTTAATAAGCACTTATAGGATAAAAAAATAAGATAAAATGAATTTAACTTCTCCCATAAGTTAAAATTAGCTTATGCACAAGTTAAAATCAGCTTTTAGAGAAACTAAATGAGATCATTTCTACAAATTAACTTGTGCATAAGTTAGTTGTAACTTATGGGAGAAACTTATTAGTTATTTACTTATTTCATTTTACCTTCTTACCGGCTTATTGAGAAATTTATCCAAACAAGGCAGTTCGTGTTTGCATTGTTTAAAATAAGGTTAAATGGAACGGAACTTGATTGAAATGGGAATACATTTCATCCCATTCAATCCAATGTCCCCTCTTTTTCTTCCCCCCTAATTCGGAAGGCTATGAAATGAAACCATTCTTTTTATTCCCATTTCATAAAAAAAAAAAGTCCAAACAATATAATAAAGTAGTAACTTATTCAAATTAATTTCAATTCACTCCATTCCATTCCACTCTAATAGACACACTTCCACTCACACTACCCAAATTCATTCACTACGAACATCAACTAGAATCCTGAGAGGAGATATAAGGTTGACCTAGTAGTGAAGGGAGAAGGGAAGGGGGCAGAGGTGGTGGGTTCAAATCCCTCCGCTAACAAAAACTAACAATATTGTGGAGCTCTTCAATTCTTTTCAAGTACGCATACACCAATACAACCAAAAAAACCATCACTTCACACCCCATTAAGGCATTATAAATGGATATATATAGCACGAGCAAGCAAAGAAGCAAGAAGACATTAAAACCCATATAGGAAAAAATGAATGTTTGCAAAGACCTGAGGAACTCGACAGAAGAAAACCCTCCATGGCCATCAAACACAGCTGCAAAAGTGAAGCCCTGAAGGCCCTCAGGTCGAACAATAATATCATCCTCCATCTCTTCACGGAGACCCTGCAAGGCTATGGACCCCCATCTTATGCCGGGCACTTCGGTCAAAGACGACGGAGCATCAATGGCTATGGCAGAGCAGCAACTGCTCCTGGTGGTGGTTGTGGCGGTGAAGCTGTTTCTGTGTCTGTTCTTGGCGGTGGAGCGGCTATGAAGCTTGCATAAGAGGAATCTTTGTATGTGTGGACTTGACAAGGCCATGATGGAGGGTTCGGAAGCTGTAAGAGTGATGTTGTTGTGTTGAGTTTTGGTGGGGAAGGAGATAGACAGATAAGTGAGTTAATAGAAGCCTCTAACTGCATTAACGGATTGGATTCTCTTATGGGATCAGATTCTCTCTCTCTACAAGCTTGTATTGTGTTGTATGCATAATAAAACCTCAAAAACACGTGGCGAAACAAGAACGTGCAACGTGATGATCCTGGACCCCACTACTGGCAAATGTATTTTACTCAACCATGTTACTTTGAGTGGTCAAACTTCTACATAATGCGCGGTTGTAGTTCAGATCAGATAAAGTATGGTACTGGAGTCAACATGTTGGCTGGCATTTGAATCTGAGACCAGACTACAAATACCATTTATGTGGCGCAAAAATATTAGATTGCTAACATGATCTTAGGTTGGATATAAAAATCTTTCATTTATTGCATGTCAGGAGAAAAAACATTAGTGTATCCTAATATTTTTAGTATGTGCTTACTACATAAAGGTTTGTTTTCATATAATTGAAAAATATAATAAATAAATATTTTCTAATATATAAATTATATTCTAATTAAAATTTGTAATAAAAATACATTTAAATATTTAATTTATATACATAAACAAGAGTCCGGTCCAGATTTAATCTTTTTCTTAAAATCTTATGGTTAGAGTACCAGTTCACCTCGTAGTCATACTCAAGGGATTAAAAGAAGGTTTACAGACAGTTTTTTTTTTTTTTATCTTGGGATTGCAAGAGATTACACTTTTAAACTGTGAAAACAAATGCAATGCTAGTTATAATCCATTTTCAACATCCTTAGAATGAGTAGAAAATACTACCTTTTAATTGTATTTTATTTCCGGTTAGAAGATGGCTTTGATTTGCATACATACAAACAACAGCTAATTAAGACAGAAATCAATTAAGCTAAGTGAAGCAAAGATGTAAATTCTTGTCCCTAGTTTAAGATGCCAGCATAACATTTTTTTTCTGGGCTTATGTAAATTCTTCTCTCAAATAATGAGGTCCGGGCTTGAAGGGATCAGGCTCATAATATGCTTCTGGCCTGTAAATTCCAGTATCATTCATTCGGTTGCTCAAAACATGAAGAATGGCCTTTTTCTCACCTCCATACTCATCCCTGTTGTTCTCAACATAAGAATTGGCCTCAGCTGCTATCTCATTCACAAAATCAAACCGATTATCTTCTGATAACATTAACCTCTCTATGTCCATCGTCAAGAGCTTTCCCTGTTCCCTTACAATCCTTACCTGCTCCTCCATGAAAGGAATGCGCTCCATTTTGGGGTGCATATATTCATCCTTTTTTATCTGCAACAAAATGAAATTTTGCTTAAACATTAACACATGATATGATATTAGAGAAGGCTGTGCCAATACCATGTTTGGGTAAATAGCTTAATTAAGCACTTATAAGTACTTAACTATGTATAAATTGTTTCTATAATAAAAGAGAAAATAAAGTTAAATTATTTTCATACAAGTAGGCAATTATTTTTATAAGCTATTTTGGAGAGTTTATTTAAATAAGTTGAAAACAGTATGAGCAGATCATAAATTATTTTCATAAGTTACTCCAAACACTTACATAATTACTTATGTCATAAGATAAGTCCTATAAATAAGCTTTTCCAAACACATCAATTACCAATTTTTTTTTTATTAGCCAATAAGATCATAACTATATAAATAACGGGTACAAGGGGTACCCAAACCCATACAACAAAAGAAACTAGTGTAAACCACTAACCCCATAGACCAGCGGTTACACAGTATTTATATTTAAAGACATAAATACAAAGTAACCGAGCCTACACAGCAAAAATTCTGTACATCATTTGACCATGTCCTCATCAGTTAAACTGCAGCCAGAACTCTACATATGCCAACATTTACCAGCTTCAGAAAGTGTATTCCCTCTTGAATAACCCAACAAATGTATTCACTGCACCATCAAATTTGTTATACCAGCAGCAACAGAATATAACACACTGATCCATAGTCTGCTTTCGTCCATATCATAATTAAAACACATCAGCCCGTGTAAAAGTGTGATCCATACGTAAGCTAATTCCTCCATCTGATTGCCTCATCCGCTAACTGTTTCCCATCCAAACCAAAAAGTGCAGCCACCAAATATATCAATTAATATCTGTCATCATTACCATTTACCATAGTAATTTTGCCACCTCGGAACCCTCCACCTAACATAGCACTGCATTCCCCATAATCTCCATCCTCTTAGTTCTTCAATTAGAATCAGCAACCAGTCTACACTTTGCTACATTGCTGTATCTTCTGTAGACATTTTAACAGATAACAATCTATTGTAAAAAACAGAGTGGCCTTACACATATTGCAGACACAAAAAAGGTTGGGTCAACCCCTCAGACAGAACATTTGAAATTGCCATGTTTTTTGCCTTTAATCATTGCCATGATCTGATCTTAATCAAATCCAAAACACTCTCCATGTTCACCTCCTCACCATTGAAAATCATATCATTTCTGTGGGTCCATAAAGACCACGCAGCCGCCATCCACACCGAACTCCATGCCCTTTTTTACTTTTAGTGCCTGCTATTAGCCCTGCATGCTGCCAAAAGTGTGCAATAACTTCGTTAGGCAATACTATGTCAAGTTCAAGCCAATTACAGCCGCGCATCCAAACATAGTGAGAGACCTGACATAAGAAGAGCAAGTGATTTGCGGTTTCCACATGTTGTTTGCAAAAAGGACATGAGATATCATCGAAATGCCTCAAAAGTTTTCTTTTACGAAATTGCAGCCTTGTTTGCACTCTATCTAGCACCACTTTCCAAGAGAAGACTGTAACCTTTGATGGCACTGTTGCAGACCAGAGGCACAGGCACTTAAAAATGCCGAATTTATGCACTGATTTGGGTTCAGAAACAACAAATACACCTCTTTAACAATTAACACAGTAGCTATATGATGCAGAACCCTTCCAAAGCTAACAGTCCTTTTCTTTTCTTGGTGTTTTTTGGCAAAAAAATTCAGAAGTTCTTGCATATTATTTTTTTCCATTCGAACCAATTTCTTGGCGTTTTTTGGCTTAAAAAGTTCAGAATACTTCAACTAAAACCCTTCTTTTCTAGCAAATGAACAACCATGGGTAAATGTTTAGTAGGAAATACCCATCAAGTTGCACTTAAAAGCAAAAACTTTTCCAGTTGAGGCTGACGCCCACGAGAACTAAAAATACAAATTTACTTCCTCTTAAATTCTAACCAACCCTTCAGGCTAAATAAATTCAAACGCCTAACTAACACTTTGCACAAAAATAGTCCCACAAGTAGCACTTTACATCCAGAAAAAACTTTCTAAACTGGGCAACAAGTACAACAAACCAAACAACTACATTTTTTTACTTGTTTTCAATTGGGAATTTAGACAAACAGGTAAGAAGCAAGTGTGGAAAGCAATAATTGTGAGAAAAGAGAAAATCGGGACAGAGGATACCAATTTTCTTCGCCTCCAAACTCGTCGTCCACGAGCCTCCTTTCGCATTTGCGGCATCATCTTGCAAAACGAATGAAATCATAAACAAGTTCAGTTGGGGTCAAAGGAAAGATTGAAAATTTTCGAATTTCTTCTACCTGTGAGCTAACCCAGAGGCGCGAATTTCCACCTCTTAGCTCCATCTTCTGCACAAAGAAATATTTTGTAAGATATATACATTTGAAAGAAAATAAATTGTAATTTACTTGAGGTGGGAAAAGAAATAGGAGATTACAGGTAAAGCGGAAGAGAGAGTGAAGGAGTTGATTCGGATAGCCATGGCTAAGAGTGTTCGCGTTCGCGCTATCTGGAACTTGCTTTCGGTATTATGAATAAATTAAAACCTATAAAAAAAATTATCAAGATTAAAACCTATAAATTAAAAAGCATTTAAAGATCTTCATGAATAAATTAATTGAAAAACCTAAAAAGATAAGAAAATCATAAATATAAATAATTTTTCTTAAAAAATAATCAAATGTCTCCTTAAGTTTTACCAAAATATATTATGGTTAAAGAAACTACTCAAATTTTAGTCAATGTTACATCATTATGTTTAGAGGTGTTTTTAATTAAAAGTAAGAAAAAATTACAATACCATTTTTTGAGGTTTTGTGAAATTACACAAATACCTCTAGTTTTTTTAGTCGTTACTTTTATTTTTCTTGTAGGAAGTATTAGAGTAAGACTTAAGAAATATTAGTATAATATTTTTAAATATATAAAAAGAATGTGAGTGTAATATTTCAAACTTAAAGAGAATTAATATGGGAAAATCAAAAAGAGTAAAATTATGTATAATTACACGGAATTTAAGAAAGTATTATTGTAGTTTTCTATAAAGATAATTTAGGAATAAAATATAAAAGTAAATATAATAATACAGAGATGCAAACTTTTTTAAATAACAGGGTTATATAATAACCAGGAAGTTTCAAGTTAAAAGACACATCATCATTTAATAGAAATTGTGTAATGATAAGCATTAAGTATTATTTTAGAGATCAAAACAAAAGAAAAAATTATCTTAGTTCTAAAATATTTATCAAAAAAGATGAGAAAAAATTATTAGGGCACTAAAACAAAAATTTAATTACAGATAATACTAATATTAACAAGATGGAAGAAAATTTGTGAGCATCTATTGGGGGATGGAGATATGTTGATAACCTAAATCATGAAATGTTGTCACAAAACATGTAGTGATTGTAAGGCCTTGGAGTGCAAGTGAAATGTTTATATGTTTGGAAGACATGAAATGGATAGGGATCAAAAGGGAAAGAAGTTAACAACTAGGATTTCATTCTTTTCACATCTTGGTATCACTTAAAAAGTGGAGGAAGCGAAAGATTTTGTAAGATCCATTATTTGTTTTTAATCCTGGAAGAAAAACTCATACAAAAGTGAATTTTATGATTAGAATATTAAATTATCCTTATTTTTATTTTTTGTTAGTTTTTAACTATGAATATTTATGCTATTTTATATATTTATTTAACTTATTTTCTTTAAATTTTTTATTAAACAACTTACAAAATAATTTCAATTTAACTCTCTTCCTTTCTTTTTCGTTTTTTCATTTTATTTTATTTCTTAAATCAAACACACGAATGGACAAATAAAAAAAAGGAACATAGAGATGAATGGAATATGACACAAAGAGTAACTGAAAAAATATTTTTAAATTCTGAGACAATCTTCCTAATAAGATGAAATTTTATTTGTTAAATAAATAATAAAATTATGTTATCGTATCTTATTAACTTATCAAATAATAAATTAAAATAAAATAAAATAATTTATCCTCTCCCATCTAACTAGTAGACAATATTATGAGTTTTAAAGAAAATGAGAATCATTCCAAATAACACTATAGTCAGTTACAAAAATGCGCTAACACACGCTAAATTTCTGACAATTTTTCTTATAGAAAATAAAAACTTCTCACAAAAATATTTGTCACGACGCAACTTTAAACTATCACATGAGAGAATGCAAAGGCACCCAGAATAATGGCATCACTAAAAAAAATATGATTATAGTAAAAACATTTCAAAATGTCAAAATCATTTAAAAATCATAACACACATACAAATAAAGTCGATGTGAATGTGAAAATATAATCTATACCTATATTAAATAAGAAAATAGTTTACCTATTTCTTATTCAATAACTATCATACATATAGTAAATTTATTAATTTAATAAAAGAAATAAATTATTAACTATTATAGTAATTACTCTAAAATCATACACATACTATCTCATTATTTAACAATGCATTGTATAGTAAGTTTGTTAAATGTTACAATAATTACCTTAAGAATTATACACCGAATCTGATTAGTTAAGTGTGGTAGAGAAATTAAACTCATAAACATAAAAAGAAATTGATTTATGTACTTTATTTATGTAGAGCAGGTGAAGTTGAAGCTTGACTGTTGTTGAGTCGAGTGGCAGTGATAGCAATATACTATTTAGTATTTATTTTGATATAAATAAGAAAAGCAGTAACTCACTTGGTTCACGTTGCTGCTCAAATCTGGAAAGGAAAGATAATCCGAACTTGTTTCTAGGGTTTCCGATGGAGATGAGATTGCACAAACACAATACTAAGTCAAACAAATTTCTATAATCCCATTTCATTTCCCTTGACAACAATGCCAACTTTGAATTCAGATTCCGGATAACAGAACAGAACAAGTTTGAATTTCTGTTTTTTTTTAGAACTCGAGAACCTCAGAAAGAAACCCAATCGGAAGCGATGGAGAGGTCTAGATCTAAGAGGAACTACTACTATGACCAAGACTATGATTCCGAGACCTTAGCGAGGACAAGGCCGCGCTATAACCACCACTACACCACCGCCGGGAACCAGCGCCACCGCGGAGGCGGCGCCGCCCGCCACGCGAAGACTCAGCAGGACTCACCGTTGACGGTCACCACCAGCTACCGCATTCTCTGCCACGACCTGAAGGCCGGCGGCGTCATTGGCAAGTCCGGCAGCATCATAAAGTCTATACGGCAGCACACCGGCGCGTGGATCAACGTGCACGAGCTCATGCCGGGGGACGAGGAGCGGATCATCGAGATTTCCGACACGCGCCGCCGCGATCCCGAGGGGAGAATGCCGTCCTTCTCGCCGGCGCAGGAGGCGCTGTTGCTGATCCACGAGCGGATTCTCGAGAGCGACGCCGCGTTCGGGGTGGCGGAGGACGACGAGGAGTACGGTGCCGGAAGGGGCGGAGGGGCCGGAAGGGACCGCGTGGCGACGAGGCTTGTGGTGTCGAGAATGCATGTAGGGTGTTTGTTGGGGAAAGGAGGGAAGATTATCGAACAAATGAGGATGGAAACCAAGACGCAAATTAGGATACTCCCTAGAGATCACAACCTTCCTCGTTGTGTTTCCATGTCTGAAGAAATTGTTCAGGTGCCTCCACCAGAAACCAAACCAAAAAACAAAAATCAAAAACTAAGCTTGGAACTGTTGTTTTTCATCTCATACTTAAATTGCATGCATGATGTGCTCTCAAGTCTGAACAAACGAAACCCCCTTCATTAATTTTGCTGAACTTCAGTTTAGACTGTGAGGGAGCAACTTACTCTGCTTTTGGATGAGAACCGAAGATATTAATGACTCTCTTTTTTTTTTCAGTTTCACTCTTCACTTTGCTTATTTCTCATAAACTAATGTCATAAAACATGGGTTATTACTGATTTTGGCTAAGGCGTGAAGGGCATTTGAACTTGAAGCTCTCCTTTATTAGCATTATTACTTCAAGTTTCAGCTAAAGAGCTGGAAAGGAGGAAACATGTTCATAGCAATATTTTTTTGGATTGGGGGTTCGGAGGTTATTCTATGTGTGATCGTTGGATTTGTGCTGCATTACCCAAGTTTTTTTAGAAATCTGCTTTTGATTTAGTGGGGGATCCTGTGCTTCTGCGATGATCTGGTTGAACTTGGCTAGATCGAGTATGTGTTTATTGATTTTTTTGTGTGATTTTTATTTGTTAATTGAGACAGAAAGCAGGCAGTACCATGCCAATTTGAGGATAACATCTTTTTTTTTACTGATTTTAAAACGATGATCGTGATATGAAAAGTATGGAGGTGTGTCTTGGTGCTTGTTGAAAGATCTGATGTGATTCATCTGGAAATTTACTAATTCAAAAAATATATGAACTGAATGTTGTTAATTTTATATGTGATGTTTTGTGCAGGTTGTAGGTGATGTAAATGCTGTAAAGAATGCTCTAGTAATTATTTCATCACGGTTGAGGGAGAGTCAGCACCGTGACCGCAGCCATTTCCATGGACGTGTACATTCACCAGAGCGTTTTTTCTCTCCCGACGATGATTATGTTCCTCACGTGACTAGTGGATCTCGTAGATCGTCTGTGGATGGGGCCTCTTTTGGATCACGAGGATCTAACACAAATAGTAGAAATAATAATCACCCCTCATTGAGTTATGCAATGGAGCCTGGGGCTGCTCCTGTTGTTGATGATGCGCAGGGCTTTTATGGGGAGGAACTTGTTTTCCGTATTCTCTGTCCAGTTGAGAAAGTTGATCTTATTATTGGGGAATCAGATGGAATTGTAGAGTTCCTTCAGAGTGAAGTTGGCGTAGATGTTAAGGTCACTGATCCTGTTGGTGGTTCTGATGAACAGATAATCATCATTACTTCAGAGGAGGTGCTTTCCTTCTCTCATTTTTTCTGTTTCTCTGTCTTAGGTGTAGTTTGATAACTAGTGAAAATTCTTATGGGTCGCTTGTTCAGGTTGCAATTGTTATAGGGGCACTACTTTCCTTGCTTAACTTCAAATTTTTTTTAGTGCAATTTGACATAATATATGTTGCAAATTTAAAGTTCTAACTGTTACTATTATGTACCCAAGGGTCCTGACGATGAGCTGTTCCCAGCTCAGGAAGCTTTGTTACATATACAAACTCGCATTGTCGATCTTGTTCTAGATAAGGACAATACAATAACCACCAGGCTTGTTGTCCCATCTAGCGAAATTGAATGCTTAGATGGAAAAGATGTTTCACTATCAGAAATAAGGAGGTTGACTGGTGCTAATATTCAAATTTTGCCTAGAGATGACCTACCTCTCTGTGTTGCAAAAACTGATGAACTGGTACAGGTTTGTCACTTGACCTACAGCTTGCCAATTTATTCTATTAGATTCCTTTGATAAATGTAGGCTGAAAGAGTTAATGATAAATATTGAGGTTTATAATAGATGTTCTTCATCAAAGCATCATACTGGATGTATGTGCACTACATTAGCCCGAGGCTGAAAGAGTTAATTTTACAAACTAAAGAATGTACTGATTTCATTGGTTTTTCTTATTAAAATATTTCCAATAAATGGTATAGAGAGGATTCAGATGAGAGTGAGCTTGGACACAGTGATAAGGTTACTGCCGCATGACCTAGAGGTCCCAGATTTAAATCTTGCAAATAGCTCTTCACTTGTGGGGTAAGGCTGTAGATATATTTACCCTCTCTCCCCAGAACCCCCATTAGATGGGAGCCTCATGCACTAGGGTATAGAGAGGATCCAAAACCTTACCTTCCAGTTCTACAAGGTTAAAACAAAAACCCATATATTCAAATTCTGCTTTCTACATTTCTCAATTGCTTCTTTATTATTTTTGGCATTACAGATTGTAGGAGAGATTAAAGCAGCCCGAGATGCTGTTGTTGAGGTGACATCAAGATTAAGGAGTTACTTGTACAGGGATTTCTTTCAAAGGGACCCAATACCACTACCAGCTCCCTTACCTGGTGCAGAGGCATCTTCTTCCAATAATATAGTTCCGGTTGCTGAAACTTCCACAACTTATCAAAATGTGCAAACTGTTGCAGCAGCCCTTCCGCCAAAGGTATTCTTTGATGTAATGAGAAATGCCATATTGCCCATCATCTTTATTTATCTGTTATTTAAATGATTGTCATTTGGGAGATTTATTAGTCATCTTTATCATATGTTTCTTGTCTTCTCTGAAAATAACCTTTGAGCACAGGAAATAAAAATGTTACTTTTTTGTCCCATGAAAGATGTGTGATTTCAACAAGAATGGGGAACTTTTTTCATGGGTGGTATACCCTTTTTCTTTGTTTTGGATGGGGATGAGGTTCTGATGTGCTGTCTCATACTGTTGTATATTTTCGTCTGTTGTACTGAGTTAAGCTGTATCATTAAAAAAAGGAATTTGCCCGGTTGATATAGAGCGAGTCATATATGAACCATATAATATTACCTAATGACCAAGCTATTTTTTTAAAACAAGCTATATTTTTTGCAATGGCTATTTAAGTACAGTTAACTATACCAGGTGTTCTCTACAATTGGGTGAGTGACCAAATCATATAAATGTGTGATGGCTTGAGCCATTTTATACAGAATGTTGTTTTTTATTTGAAGAAAAAATGATTTTTTTTCTTCTCTTTTTTTCTTTGGGTAGGAAACTGGAGGATCTAGCACTGAGGTAGGAAAGCAGAAAGAAAGTGGCCGCCGCGATGATGTGCTTAGTGGTTTAAATAGGTAACTGGTCCTTGCTTCATTTCATAATAGGATATTGTATTCTAATATGGAATGACATGACGATATCTCACCCTTCTCATCTATATGTCTGTATGCTTTTTTCTTTCTCCTTCCCCCTTTCTAATGTCCTGCCTTCTGTGGTTAGGATTGCCGTGCCGCTCGTTACGAGGAGTACACTTGAAGTTGTTATACCAGAGTATGCAGTACCAAAGCTTATAGCTAAATCCAAAAGCAAACTTGCTCAAATAAGTGAGGTGTGTGTGATTAGATCTATTAGTCCCTCACTTTAATATTTGAATTGTAAAGTGCTAGAAAAGGCATTCTTATACCAAGTAGTTGAACTTGGAGCCTACAAGTTCATGTTTACTTTTATCTGCTCTCTGACATCATTGAAGAGCTCACCCCTCAACCCACCCCAAAAAAAAACTGAGCAATTTAATTACTCTTAGAACTAGAATCACAGAATTTGTTTTTACAAATGATATATGGGTTGGTCTTTACGTTGCTTGACTTCTGGATTATCTCTAGATCATACTAAATGTTTTTTTATTTTTTGTTCTAGCTTCAAGAATGAAAAGCAAATCTCTCAACAACTTCCCAATATTTCTTGGAATTAGATCTAGATTCTAGAAATTATTTTCATTGTATTACTACATTTACTTTCAACTGATAGCCATTTCTTTTCACTCATCTTTTCATGGTAACAGTTGTCAGGAGCCAATGTAACCCTTGTAGAGGATAGACCAGATGTGACACAGAAGATTATTCAGATATCTGGTACTCCAGAGCAAGCAGAGAGAGCCCAGAGCTTGCTCCAAGGATTTATTTTGAGCAGTAAGTCATCTCTTTGATGTGTCAGACGTGGCTTTTATCCTCATGAATGCATTTGTTGTTGTCTTGGTTTTTAAAGAGTAAACACCGTGTTAGTAAATTGAAAATTTCAAATGATATTTTTTTTTTTTGTTTTAACAGCACAAGAAGACGTCCCTTAAACTACCCGAAATTCCGAAAGCTGGGTAGTGTCGTTGATTTAGTGCCTGAGGCATCTTGTTCCATGCACCGATTGGTTTTCCACATGTTTACAAGATTGTTGTGGCCAAGGGTTGAAATTTTCAATGTGAGAGAAGCATCTCACTGTATATGTTGTACTAAGAGAGCTTCTTTGTTAGTTTTGTTAATCTTTTTAGCTAGTGCATGGGAGCAATTAGCTACCCTGGATGGTGTTTTCGTAGTTGATCTCATCTAATATTAATTGAAGCAAGTAATCAAAAAGGTTTTACTCAAAGCCTGCAAATGGGGAGAGAGCTTCCCCCTCTCAATCCCGTGCTTTCTATGGATCATTACACAATTTTACATCATTTAACAAATCCGACTATAGTCAGCACGTGTGAATGAAAAAAGGATTATTTTATATTTTCATCTTTCCAAGGATATGCTGTTTTTTAAAAGGGCATTTGTTTGAAACAATTTAAAAATGAATGAAGTTGTAAAATCAGAAAATAATTCAAATTTAGGACCATCTCAAAGAGTTTAGTTGGAAATATAGTATGTTACATATAAATTTAGTATGTAACTAGGAATTACTGGGGGACTTCAATTTCGGCGTAGAATGAACATTAACAATGTGCCTTTGCACATGCAAACTCAATCTTGACGTAGAAACTACTTTAACTTGGGGCGCTGTATGAACTTGAAGGGCTTAATTATACAATTAATTTCGTAATTTAATTAGTCCTTAAATTATTAAAAATTTTAATTGAATCTTTCAATTATTTGAAAATATTTCAATTGAATCTCTTTATTATTAAAAAATTTAATAACGTCCTCCAATTATTTAAAAACATTATAATTGTATCTTTTTTCATTAATTTTATTAGTTTGGCTGTAGTATTTTTAAATAGTTGGAGGACTTGATTGAACAAACAAGATTGATGAAAATAATGTGTTCCGTAATTCTACTTAGTTACCATTTTATCTTGGTTATTTTAAAATACATTTTAAGAACAATAATAATTAGAAATATTAAATATTAAATGTAGTAAATCTATTTACATATATATAGAAATGAAAACATTGTTTTCCTTCTTCAACATTAATCATTGTAAATATATAATTAAATTAATAAATAAAGTGTTTCGAATTAGTTATATGAATTAATGATATACATAAAATAATGTCAATGTAATTTGTTAAACAAAACAAGTCTCTTAGTAATTTATTACTTTGTCTATGAATAAAAAATTATGAGTTCAATTTCTATTAAGATATTTTTTATTTTTTACTTTATCAATGAAATGACCAAAATTATTTATTTCGAAAAGTAAGAAGGCTAAATGTCTATATTTATAAATAGAAGGACCTAAATAACAGGTTTGAATTAATGATATATCAATAAAAAATTAATCATATGATCCTACCCAGCTTTAATTTCGGAATTTTAAACATATGGAAAACCAATCAGTGCATGGGAAACCAATCAGTGCATGGAACAAAATGCCTCAAGCACTACATCAATGACACTACCCAGCTAATTTTTTGATTAGTAAATTCCGAATAATTAAATCTATGTTGCTACAAATTTGTAGTGCTTTAGTAAATTCAAATCAAGCACTACATCAATGGTTATTTGATTAGTAAATTTTTTTTAATAATTTGTAATGTTTATAATACTTGAAGTTACATTTTATAAAAAAAATTCCATCGCAATTAAAATAAAAAAAATTATAATCAATTTGTAGTGTTTAGTAAATTCTAATCAAGCACTACATCAATGGTTATTTGATTAGTAAATTTTTTTTAATAATTTGTAATGTTTATAATACTTGAAGTTACATTTTTAAAAATATTAACTTCTAATTTGACACTTTACACTTTTAAATTATTTTAATAATTAATTTTATCAAATATTTTAATTTAATAAATTAAATTTTGAATTTTTAACTATTAATTTTTTCAACTTCCAAGTAACTTACTATTTTAATCAATATAACCATAATATAAAGATACGAACAGGTTGAAAATTCGTTCACGTGCACAAAACGGCAGTGTTGCTGGAAGCTGCGGTTGTGTTTGGGGGTCTGACGAGGAGGTTCACAGGTTAAGGAAAAGTATTAAATATTCAAATATTATGATAAAAAGTCTGGAAGGTAAGTTTTATTTTCTTTCTAAAATATGAAATTCTTGAGAGAAAAAAAATATATTAGACGTTACAAGACCTTAATTTCCATTTCTAATTTTATAAAAAAAACAAAAATTGTAAATACCAATAATACTAATAATTATTAAAAATATTAATATTATATTTTTTGTAATAGAAGAATTAGAGAAAGATGAAATGATAAAGTATGAATCTCTTAGGTTGTGTTTGATTTTATTGAAGGGGGATGGAAATAATATTTGTGGGTTTGATGGACGAGAAATAAGGTAAAAATAAGTATTAAAAGTATCAAACTCTTTTTACTATTTTATTTATTTATTTTACTCTTTTTTATCTCTCTTGACATCTTTTTTATTTTTTTCAACCAAATAACTCAACTTATCATTTTATTTCTCTCTTATTTTTACTTTTCTTTTTTATCTATATTATTTCTCTTTTTAATATGAAACACATTCTTAGTAAAATATTAAACTTTGATTCGTGAAATTGTGAAGAACTAGTAACTTTAACTAAATCCAAACGGTGTGTTGATATTATAAGTCATTTAATTATACTATCAAGATTAAAATTCCGAAATTAAAGCTGGGTAGTGTCATTGATGTAGTGCTTGAGGCATTTTGTTCCATGCACTTTAAAAAATTAATAACAGGTTCGAAACACTTTTAAAAAAATCTCTCTCCTCTTTTGAATCAAACAAAAAAATTAGTTATTTCTTTTCCGCTAAAATTCCTACTCTCCATTAAAATTTAAACATTCCCTTTATGTTAACCAAACAAAATGTGCAGTCAAAGTCCTCCTTTCTCCTTTACCTCTTTTAAAATTCCTTTGATTTTTCCGCCATCTTTATACCCAATCTCTCTCTTCCTAATTACTATTCCTATTTTCTTTGTATTATTATTCGCTCTCAAATAATTTCATTAAGATGAAATGATAAAGTATGCATCTCTTGGATTGTGTTTGGTTTGACAGGGGAGGATGAAAATAATATTTTTGCGTTTGGTGGAGGAAAAATAAGATGAAATAAATATTAAAAGCATAATATCTGCTTATATTATTTTTCATTTATTTTCACTCATTTTTCTATCTTTCATCTTATCTTTGTTTTTAATTTCTCTTCAATCAAACAACTTAACTTATCATTTTATTTATCACCTATTTCTACTTTTCATTTTTTATCTATATTTTTTTCTTCTTTATACCGAACACATATTAGTAAAATTATGAAGAACCAGTCACTTTCACTAAATCCAACATGTGTTATGTGTTGATAATATTATAAGTCATTTAATTATACTATCAAGATTAAAATTCCGAAAGCTAGGTAGTGTCGTTGGTTTAGTGCGTGAGGCATTTTGTTCCATGCACTGATTGGTTTTCCATATGTTTACAAGATTGTTGTGGCCAAGGGTTGAAATTTTCAATGTGAGAGAAGCATCTCACTGTATATGTTGTACTAAGAGAGCTTCTTTGTTAGTTTTGTGAATCTTTTTAGTTGGTGCATGGGAGCAATTGTAATCTCATCTATATTAAAATTGAAGCAAGTAATCAAAAAGTTTTTACTCAAAGCCTGCAAATGCTGAGGGACCTTCCCCCTCTCAGTTCTGTGCTTTCCATTACACACAATTCTGCATCACATAACACCATGCTTAGTTAGAATATTAAAAATTGAACTAAATCAAACATAAAATTAAAAATTGATTCAAAAGATAAAAAAAAATCACATAAGAAATTATGGTCATTTTAATTGAATATTTTGATTATTAAAAAGTTCAATCATCATGTTTTCCAATTATTTTAAAACATTATAATTTTAATTTTTTCATTTGATTTCATTAATTTGGCTGTAGTATTTTTAAATAGTTAAAGAATCTTATTGAACTAAAAAAGTTGATAAAAATGATACAATTATAATATTACGATTGAATGACTCGATTATACTTTTTAATAATTAAGAAATCTAATTAAAGTATTTTTAAATAATTGAAGAACTTAATTAAACTTTTTAATAATTGAGAGACTCAATTAAACTTATAAATAATTAAGGAACCGATAAAAAAATACTTATAATTAAAGGATCAATTATATAATTAAGTTAACTTAAAAATTTAGATTTTTCTTACTTTTCAAAATCGGAAGTGAAGATGTTGATATTGACCGGAATTCACCCGAGTTAAAAAAAAATCATAAAATATGAAATGTATTTTGCATTGTTATTTTTTCTTGAGAATTTGTATATGTACATTAAAATAATTATTTTTGTATTTATACAATATTTTTTTGTCATGTATTTATGAATACCCGTTATTAGATTAAGAAATTCATAAAAAAATATTGGTTATCGTATCCAATTTTTAATCATACGATCAATGTTAAAATTTGAGGAAAGATAATACGAATCAAGGTTAAATTTAAATTTAATTAACACATTCTTTATTATCTTTTATTGTTTCGGGAGTGAAGTTGTGAGATGGAGTTCAGTTTTTTATTTTATTTATAATGATCCAGCTAGGATTCAGTTATGTGTCTGTTGTTTCTCTCTTGGGTGATTTTTAGTTTGGGCATTTAGTTTTGTAGAAAAAAAATCATGTAACTTATATAGTTAAAATGAAACACTTTATTTATATTTCCATTTTTTTATATGGAAACATGTGTTACAACCACATAAACAAAACACTGATATTGTATGTATCTAAGGATGAGAGAGGTATCATCATCGATATTGGCAGCAACAATAATCTATTGTCCCATAATAAACGCAGAAACCGCCATAATCTTTGAAGCCAAACAAATTACACAAAGTGTTACAAGCTTTATCATCTGGACAATTTCCAGCCTTCGTGCAACTCTCCATAAGTGCGGATCCTGAAATTATTGGAATAACATTAGAAATTATATGTAAATCATAATTTTATTCTAATAAACTCAAATGTGAGAATTTAATAATCTATATTGATCATTCCATGTGTACTAACAATTATGTAGTAAAATTAGAATAAAATATATCTTTGCTTAATGTAAATATATGGTTAGGATTAAATTATTCTCTTACTCGTTTGGCTCTTTCATTTCTCTCTATTTATCTATTTATTTATTCTTTAATTTTTCAAATCATTTTTTTAAATAAAGTATTAATGTATCTTCCACAAAAATCAATTCTGTAGTAAAATTATTATGAATGTCAATATTTTCTCTTCAAATATTTGACATAAAAACAAATTCAAGGGTTAAGAAATTAAGATAATTGGTTAAAATTGAATAATTTATACCCAATTAACCCACATGCAACAATAGTTCAAATTATTATTTTTTAAGTTAATGGTAATTAAAAGTTCCAAATCAGCTTAAAAAAACAAAACTAACCTGACGTCAAAAGAAGAGCAACACACATAATTCGCAAGATAAAGTTAAAACTGATAATTCTTCTGGTAGTCATTTTTTTGTGAAAATGACTTTGTGTTCTTTCACTTTCTTGTGTGAAGATGTGTTTGCATTCTCTCACTTTTTAGACTTATATGTAGATTTTAAAATATATATAAAGAGATAGAAAAATATTAAATTAGTAATAATTGTTTTATTTAATACAGTAATTTAATGTATATAGACACATAAAAAAAGTCATACATTTAATAAATATATTATATTTTGAATGTAATAAATACATTATACTTTTTTGACGGAATAAATACATTATACTTAATAATATTGTTAAATTTAAATATGTATTACAATTAAAAAATATAATGATTATTGCTGAGGAAGGAAAAAATATTTTCATTTCTATATTTATGTAAATAGATATATTACATTAATTAAATTAAATATTTGATATTTTAATTATTATTGTTGATAAACATATTTTAAAATAACCAAAAAAATAATTAATTTTCAAAAAGGAAAGGAATATATATATATATATATATATATATATTAATAACATTTATTGCAACCATCATCACGATGAGGAAGTCGCAAAAGTAATAAATTATAAAGTCGCCACCAATATTTTGTTTTAAGAAGAAAAAAAACATTTAAAATTCATTTTAATACTTCACATTACATTTACATTCCTCCGGTATTTTTTATAAGTCATTTAATTATACTATCAAAAGATTAAAATTCCGAAATTCCGAAAGCTGGTTTAGTTATACTATCAATTCGGGTAGTGTCGTTGATTTAGTGCTTGAGGCATTTTGTTCCATGCACTGATTGGTTTTCCATATGTTTAAAAGATTGTTGTGGCCAAGGCTTGAAATTTTCAATGTGAGAGAAGCATCTCACTGTATATGTTATACTAAGAGAGCTTCTTTGTTCGTTTTGTTAATCTTTTTAGTTGGTGCATGGGAGCAATTGTAATCTCATCTATATTAAAATTGAAGCAAGTAATCAAAAAGGTTTTACTCAAAGCCTGCAAATGCTGAGGGACCTTCCCCCTCTTAGTTATGTGCTTTCCATTACACACAATTCTCCATCACTTAACACCATACATAGTTGGAATGTTAAAAATTAATCCGTAAAATAAAAAATCACTTTAAAACTTTTGGTCATTTTACTCATATCCTTCAATTATTTAAAAATATTTCAATTGATTCTTTTTTATATTAAAAAGTTCAATCATTAGATTCTTTAATCATTTAAAAACATTACAATTGTATTTTTTTTGGTCAATTTAATTAATTTGGTTGTAGTATTTTAAACCGTTAGATAACCTGACTGAATTAAAGAACTTGACAAAAATGATACCATTATAGTGTTTTTAAAAAATTAGACAACTTAATTATATTTTTTTTAATAATTAAGATATTCAATTAAAATATTTTTAAACAATTGAAAGATCCAATTAAATTTTTTAATAATTGAAAGACTTAATTAAAATTTTAAATATAATTAAGTAACTGATAAAAAAATACTTATAATAAACGAATCAATTATATAATTAAGTCAACTTTAAAATTTAGATTTTTCTTACATACTTTTCAAAATCAGGGTTGGAGATGTTGATACTATATGGAATCCATCCGAGTTAAAAAAAATCACAAAATATGAAATGTATTTTACATTGTTATTTTTCTTAAGAATTTGTATGTGTACATTAAAATATATCTTATTAATTATATTACATTATTAAAAAAATATTTATGTATTTTATATTATTTTACTTTTTATTTTTATCGTGTATTTATGGCACGTTATCTGATTAAAAAATTCATAAAAAAATATTGATTTTCGTATACAATGTTTTAATCATACTATCAATGTTACCTTTTAATATTTAGGGATTGAAGTTGAGAGGATATTCAGGTTTTTTTTTTATAATCCTCCCACTGGGATTCAGTTATGTGTCAGTTGTTTTAGTTTGGGCTTTTAGTCCTTTGCAGCACAAAAAAAAAAAAATCATAAAATTCATGTAACTTAATTAAATTGAAACACTTTATTTATATTTCCACATTTTTGTATAGAAACTTGTGTTTCGAGCAAAGTGAGAAAACACAGATATTGTAGCTATCTAAGGATGGGGTGGGTTATCCTTAGCTAGGCAGCAACATTCATGATCAGCTTCATAAATGCAGAAACCACCATAATCTTTGTAGCCAAACAATTGACACAAAGTGTAGCAAGCTTTCTCATCTGGACAATTCCCTGCCTTC
This sequence comes from Glycine max, assembly GCF_000004515.6. Classification (NCBI taxonomy): domain Eukaryota; kingdom Viridiplantae; phylum Streptophyta; class Magnoliopsida; order Fabales; family Fabaceae; genus Glycine; species Glycine max. The sequence continues at coordinate 10,686,778 of NC_038242.2, read as the reverse complement.
GTGCATCTCTCGATAAATTTTGCGGATCCTGAAATTAGTCGAATGCTATTAGAAATTATATACAAATCGTTATTTTATTTTAATAAACTCAAATATGTCAACTTAATAATCTATTTTGATCATTTCATGTGTACTAACAATTATGTAGTAAAATTAGAACAAAATATATTTTTGTTTAATGTAAATACATGGATAAGATTAAATTATTCTCTTAGTCTTTGTTTGATTCTTTCCTCTCTACCTATCTATCTATTATTTTTTTAATATAAAGTACTCATGTATCGTGTGTATAAGAATCAATTGTCAGATAGAATCACGAATGTCAAAATTTTTTCTTTAAATATTTAATATAGATGTAAATTCAAGGATCAAACAATTAAGATCATTGGTTAAGATTGAATAATCTCAGTCTAATTAATCCATATGTTTGATAATTCTAATTATTTCTTTAAAGTTAATGAAGATTAAAATTTTCAAAATCAAATTAAAAAAAAAAAAATAAACTAACCTGAAGTCAAGAGGAAAACAATATACATAATTCTCAAGACAAAGCTGAGACCGATGATTCTTCTTGTGGTCATTTTTTGTGAAGATAAACTTGTATTCTTTCACTTATTCTATAAAGATGAGCTTGTGTTATCTCACTTTCTAGACTTAAATATAGATTTTAAAATATATAAAGAGATAACTAAATATTTTATTTGGAATAGTTATTTTATTTAATAAAACAGTTTTAATGTATATATACTCATAAGAAATCCATACATTTAATAAATTATTATATTTTGAATGTATTAAATACATTATACTTAAAAATATTGTTAAATTTAATTATATATTTACAATGATTAATGTTGAAGAAGGAAAACAATGTTTTCATTTCTATATATATGTAAATAGATTTACTACATTTAATATTTAATATTTCTAATTATTATTGTTCTTAAAATATATTTTAAAATAACCAAGATAAAATGGTAACTAATTTTAAAGAAGGAAAGGAATCATTTTTATTTATATATTTACATAAATATACATACTACAATAATAGTAATAATGTTAACTCTTTGACAAGTGTACTAATTAATTCAAGTAGTATTTTAAAACGGTAAAATCGAGTGTCGAGTTCACATGAACTTTGACTGTATTTAGAGTTTATATATGTCCTATTTTAAGCAATTTGTCGAATAATGATACGAAATATAAAATTTAACATAAATAAAGATGACTAAGTATAACATAATAAAGAGATAGAGGACAAACACTCAGAGATGAGTTGTCAGTTGAAGTAGAATTACGGAACACAATCATGTTTTTTGACAATAACTATGCACTAAGTTTGCACACGCGTGCTAAGTGCACATGTAAAGTCTAACTGACATAAATGACCTTGTTAAGCCACCAAAAGCGCACTAAGTCGCCAAAAACGCACTAAGCCTGACCTCCAAGTTGGCCCCTCACGTTTAGCATGTTATTCTAGTTCTTCAACCTTCTTTCAGGCCTTTTACTTAGTAATTCTACCAAAAAAAAATACACCCAAAATACTTTAAATTAACTGACTTTGGCATCTACTAAGTAAACATTTTGAAGAAACTAAACTCCTAATGTGTTAGCACAAAAGAAGTAATAAAAGAAATCAAAATTAAATAATTATCATGCAATTTAGATATTCAAATTACGTATGAATAATAATTATTAAATAACATTAGTTGCAACCTAGATCACGGTGAATGTCAAAGTTTTCTTTTTAATATTTAACACAAATGAATATTCAAAGATCGAACAATCAAAATCATAAAATTAATTAAGTTGGAACAATTTCAGTCCAATTAATCCATGTGCTCGATGGTGAGTGATAATGATGACAACCATGATAGTGACGATGATGGCTTGACCATAATCTTGAATCTTGAATGAGAGTGACATAATAATTAAAATATTTTAGATGTAATAATTGAGAATTTTAAAGTATTTTTTATCTTGACCTAATGATTATCGGTTGTAGTTCTTAATTCTCATTTTAAGATTTTTTGCATAATATCTTCTCTCTCTGTGTATATTAATGTTATTGAATAATCTGAATTAAAACATATATCATTCCTAATTGCTTTAAAATATTTATGACTTCTAATTTCTTTAAAAAAATAAATGATCAAGTATTTCATGTTTAATATTTTTACTTTATATTTAAAATATTTTTTTACTTACCAAATTACAATTAGTTGGGAGCACTTGTGTGGCTTCTCGCCTAAGAAAAAAATATAAATTGGTATTTTATAATACTTAATAAAATTATGTATTTTAACATATAAATCAATCAAATCATCATTTATTTTTTGTTAATTTATTATGCAAATAAAAGTTTTTGTATTTGTTTTTAAGTTGAAGATTGAATCAAAATTGTAGATTATTTTTTAAATATGGAAACCAAAGTTGTGAATTTTCTAAAAAAGATTCAAATGTCTTTATTTTGAAATATGGGATCCATAAAGATGGATTTAAAAAAAAAAGAAATAGAGAAACAAAATGTTTCTATTTTACATTGAAAGGATCAAAATTACGAATTGAGTAAAATAAGATGATCAAAATTACATTTACACCTATTTGAAATTGTATGTAATTTTGCTTTTAGAAATTTCATATTCATTATTGACAATTAATTTTTTTTTACTTGCATCCATTAGTAAACGATTAGTTTAATAATAATAATAATA
>NC_038242.2:10635627-10683064 GCF_000004515.6 Glycine max | reverse complement strand
ATTCTTTTATTTTAATATAATATATTTAAATGTTAATTGATAATAAGTACATAAATATGTTAATATTATAATTTTCTCTAGATTTATTTAGTGGTAATTATTTAATAAATTAGTACTTTATTTTTTAAAATTTAGACTAGCTATATATTGTTATTGGTTGCTAATTTAAATAACCGTAGTACAATAATATTTGACTAAGCTAAAGCAAATCATACTTGTCAACTTATAAAATTTTCATGAATATTTTTTTTTTGGTATCCATCACACTAGTAATGTTAAGTATTAATTAGTTTTGTTAATAACTAATTTTTAACCAAGAGTTTTGTTGATCATTTTTGGTGTATCTTTCTCTCAATTACTTTTTTTTTTCCACACAAAACTCAAATTTGAAACTTTATAATGACTAATTCATACTAGTGACTTGTTGGTCAAAAGCATTATCAATCTAACTAAAGATTTTGTGTGTATATTTAATAAAAATTGAAAGTATGTAATATTCAAACATTACAATAAAAATTCAGGAAGGTAAGTTTATCGATTTCAAAATATATGAAATTCTTGAAGAAAAAAACATTAGAGGTTACAGCAACTTTTTCCATTTCTTATTTTATAAAAAAATAATTTTAAAAATTGTAAATATCAACAATACTAATAATTATTAAAAATATTAATATTATATTTTCATAATAGAAGAATTAGAGAAAGATGAAATGATAAAATATACATCTCTTAATAAAGTACAAAATTTGGTGTGAATAAACTAGTCACTTTCACTAAATTTAACATGTGATGATCATTATAAGTCATTTAATTATATTATCAAGATTACAAATTTTAATTCAATTTACACTTATTTAATTGATATTTTTATTCTCTATTGATCATAGAAATCATATAAATCATTCGAAACACTTTATTTATTATATTTTTAGGGGAAAACTTTATTTATTACTAACACATTTAGAAAACACTATTTTGAAAGGCATCTAACTAGGATTGGCATCAGCTTGTGCAGCAACATAGATTTTCATTTTGAAGAATAGTGCAAGAACCACCCTTATTGAAGCCCCAAAATTAGTATTAGGACAAAATCCTGTCTTCTTGCAAATTGTATTCGCTGATCCTGAAATCAATAAACGTCGTTAGGAATTGTAAGTAAATTATGCTTTTATTTTTAATAAACTCAGACGAGAATTTAATAGTTTGTATTGATGCTTCCATGACTACCAATAATTATGTTGTAAAATTAGAATAAAAGTTATCTTTGTTTATTATAAATGCATGCGTAGGTTAATTCTTTTGTTAAATAGGATTAAATTATTCTCTAATTCTTTTTTATAAAATAATTAAAATATTAAATTTAATAACATTGTGCCTCATTTTTTTAATATAGAGTTTTTTTAACATCACGAAGTAAAATATATATATTATGATTTTTATTGAAATACACACCATAATCGCAATCGCATTTCTGTTTTGTATTTTTAAAAATAAAAATAAAAATATAATAAAAATATAATTTTGTTGTGGATTAAAAAAACTGAATGAGATCATGTTTTTGTTATATTTTTTTATGGTTTTTAATTAATTATAAATGCAAGATATTTTTTTTTATAAAAAAATCAAATTAGTTGTGATATAATTTAATATTTTTAATAATACTCCATATCTTTTTTAATTAAAATTAAATTGATTAAATACAAATTAAATATTATAAGAATTACCTTTGTTAGTCAAAATAAAATCAATTCATGATATTATTTTGATTACAGTTAAAAAGAGTAATTTATGTCATCATTAATTTAAATTTAAATAAAAATTAATTTATGTAATAATTAATTTGATTAATGTTAAAAAAGGTAATATGTATCGTAATTAATATATTCTGTATCAAAATTAATTTAAGCAACAAAGTATCTTAATTTTGCAATTAATTTTTTTGTGAAAAAAGTCTAACAAAACACGTACGTTTTCGTTGTGTTAAAAGGGTGCGAAACGAAAAAATAACATAATGCATTACAAAATTTTATCTATGCTGCATAATAAAGAGTGTGAAAACTATGCAAAATAGAATGGCACACTTATAAATTTGAAGGTGCATTTAGTTTATATTTTGAAGAAGGGTAATGGTCGAGGAACATGGCAACCCGTGTTTGGACAAAGTTGTACATGTGAGTGTTGCCTTCGTGGACGAGGATGCATGGTGAAGCGAATGTGGTTAATAGTGCCGTAGACACCAAAAGTTTCAGGCACCGACATGCCTGTCATAGCATTGAGGCCAATGGTGAAGGGGGAGCTTCATTCACTTTTAATGTTGTAATGAGTATAATATGTTTGCTGCTGATCATAAGCATGATACCTGTAAAATCTCCCCAACCTTAGCAGAAATGATCTGGGTAAACACAACTAAGCTTTTAATACCTGTGTTCCATTTTCCAAAATTTTGATGTTCTCAACATAATTTTTTCTTTTAGGTAAGGATAATACTTGTCTTCTTGTCCCACCTTGTTTTAAAATAGACAATCGATATTAAAACTATTTAAAAATTTGAATTAAAGTCACATGTATCAATTAAATCTTGAAAAGATTTACCTAACAAAAAATAAATATATTAAAGATAATAATTTTTACATTTTAAATATCTTAATTAACTCATTTTTATCACTCTTGTAATCGCCATGATCATCAACTCTTATGATAACAATAATTGTAATGATAACAATAATTACAATTGCGGTTATATGTGGTGGTCATATTGAGAACAAGTGATAATCATCACATTAATGACTTAATTATAATCTTAAACTAGTGTGACACATTAATTAAGATATTTTACCAATTTTATTTTTATTAAATGATTTTTTTAGAGATTTGATTGATATATGAAACTTTAATTCAAAATTTATAAGTATTTTTATCTTGATCCCATAACTTTTATTAATTGTTATTATTTTTCATTTAAAATATTTCATATATATATATATATATACTTCTTCTTTCTGGTTATGATGGTTGTTCTATTTTATTTTATATAAATAAAAAACTAATAAATTGAAAAAAATTACAAAAATAATCTTATCATTCGTTTATTTTATTTTTGCGGCTCTTATCACTAAGGACCCATTTGGTGGCAAAACACTGATATCGAAAATATCTAAGGAGTAGCATGGCCAAAGCCACCATCCTTTAAATCTACGCAGCAACATAGATTTTGCCCAGATTCAACAACGCATTTACCGCCATAATCTTTAAAACCAAAAAATACACATAAATTGTAACAAACTTTATTATCGGGACAATTTCCGCTCTTCGAGCAAACTATTTTCGCGGATCCTGAAATTAATGAAATGTCATTAAAAGTTATATGCAAATCATAGTTTTATTTAATAAAGGCAGGTATGAGAATTTGATGGTCTATATTGATCATTCCATGCGTACTAACAATTATGTAGTAAAATTAGAAAGAAAAAAAAAATATTTGACTTTTTCTTCTCTATTTTTGTTCATTCTCAAATCATTTTTTTTACATAAAATAATGATGTATCCTTCACAAGAGTAAATTCTAAGATAGAATAATTATAAATCTCAAAATTTCATTTTTAAATATTTAACACATATACAAATTCAAGAATAAAACAATCAATATCATTTCTTAAGTTGAAATAATTTTGATCCAATTAATCAATGTGCTCCATAGTTCAAATTATTTTTTTTTTAAGTTAATGAAAATTAAAAGTTTCAAATCATTTTTTTAAAAATAAACTAACCTGGAGTTAAAAGGAAAACAATACACACAATTCCAAAGACAAAGCTAAGATCCACGACTCTTCTAGTAGTCATTTTTTGTGAAGATGAACTTGTGTTCGTTTGCTTTCTTCTATGAATATAAACTTGTGTTTTCTCACTTTCTAGGCTTATATGTAGATTTTAATATATATATATATATATATATATATATATATATATATATATATATAAAGAGATAGATAAATATTAGATTTGTAATACTTGTTTTATTTAATAAAACAATTTTAATGTATGTAGACTTATGAAACAGTCATAATTTAATAAATATATTATGTTTTGACTTTTGAATGTAATAAATTGAAAAAAATATGCTAAATAATATTTTTAATTTTAATTATATATTACATTGTATTAATTGTTTTATTCAATAAAACAATTTGAATGTATATAGACTTATAAAAAAGTCATACATTTAATAAATATATTATATTTTGAATGTAATAAATGCATTATACTTAATTATGATTTTATTCTCCCATTTTTTAATTGAGTCAACATTTTATTCTTCACTTTAACAAAATCCAAAATTTTAGTGTTTGTGGTTAATTTCAATCATTGATCTATGTACTTTGTAAACATTAAGTGATACGAGTCTATTTATTATCTACATGATAAATATTTTTAATTATTTAATTGATAGTAAGCTTAATTTATTTAAAAAAGTACATAATCAAGTTTGAAATTGAAAAAGAGAATTGAAATATAAATTTTTTAAAAAGTAGGAAATGAAATTTCTCAATTAAAAAAAATAAAGAGACTAGAATTGTAGATTTAGAAAATTACATTTTAGCTTATAGATTATTATAGATACTACATTTTTAATAATTATTTTATTTAATAAAATAATTTGAATGTATATAGATTTATAAAAAAGTCATACATTTAATAAACTTATTATATTTTGAATGTAATAAATATAAAAATAAATAAATACATTATACATTATAGTTTGAATCACATGTTTCAAAATTATTTTAGGCCTAATTGCAAAATTTATCACTCAACTTTTATAGTTTTACGTATTTTACTACTAATTTTTTTTATCACAAATTTTATCATCCTATTCTCAATATTTTGCAAATTTTACTATCAATTTTTTTTTAATTTTTTTTGTGTATTTTACCAACAAGTTGGTAATAAAACAATGTATTTTTTAGATTTTATTACATCGGTTGTAGTTATAACCGATGCATAATTGGTATAAAAAATCACTTTTCTACGACGAATATAATTACAATTGACGTCATAGTCAAAATTGTCTATCTTCAGTAAATAATTTTTGAAATAACCTATTTTTGTATATAGTTTTACAAAATCACCTAATATGGTAAAAATTTCCATCAATGGTGGTAAAATGCACAAAAATTGAAATTTTAGGTGGTAAAGTTCATGAAAATAAATTTTGGATGATAAAATTTATAAAATAATAAAATCTGAACGATAAAATTTACATTAAGCTTTATTTTTAAATATATTGCATGATAAAAATTCCAAAAGTATAATTATTTTAGACATATAGTAAGTGTTCCAAAAAAATAACACCTATGTTGAACCGGTATGTGTGTTATTGTAACACCTAGTGAGGTGTTTTGGAATACCTATTCCGAAATGCATTTAGAATACAAATAATTTTTTTTTAATCCAGAAAGAAGAGAAAATCATAAAATAATAAAATAACGTGCATATGTATAAGTTTAGTTTATGAATTTGAAAAATACCATTAAAATAAAGAAAGGGGTGTTGGATGACTTTGGATGGGTGCAGAAAGAAAAAGCCTCAAGTCAGATTCGAAGTAAATGCCCAAAAGGACATAACTAGCCCACAAAAAAAACGCGCGTTATCCTCAGTTGCTAAGGTTTTTTTATGCTAAGACGAAGACGAAGCCGAAGCAAAGACGAGGTTTGTGTGTACAATGAAAGGTTCATGTCTTCTTCCCACCCCCTCTTTCACCGGAATAAGGTTCTCTCTCTTTCTTCTCTTATCATGCTTACGTTTTGTTAATCCTTTGCTTCTGTGCTACTTCCATTCCATTTCTGTGCCACTTCTTTCTTCTCTCTATAAATCACCTTAGGATAATAACTTCAACTTTATTAATTGAAACTTATACGCTTTGCTAACTCAAAAAGTAGCATATGCTTTATTGGAATAACACTCCTTTTTTTTACTTCGATTTGTTCAACTACTTTTTATGTCCTTTGGAAAGGAATGGTAGCTCTCCTCCTATTTGATGTTCTGTTTTTAAAATTTTGAAAGGTAGTTGATAATGAACCGTTCAAATTGCCTCGTGATTGCTTCATAGATGAAGTAGCAACTGTATCAAAGGAACTTGTTGATTTTGGGTGGGCTTGTTTATCATTTTACGAGATTAGGGCAGATAACATTTGGTGCTAGTGTGGAAATGAAGTTAAGTTGACTAGACCATGTTCTAATGTCGGATTCTATGGATTTGAGTTATGTAGGGTTTTGTGACGCTTTTACGGTATCATACTGTCTTTTTCATGGATTGAACCATCAAATTATTTGGACATTGGCACACTAATATATATATATATATATATAGTTCAGGGCAGAATTTCTTTAATAATTTCAGGTGCAAGCCTTCAGCTCTATGATACATGTTTAATCTGTGAGTGCAAATAACCGTTTCTGGTTATCCTCATTGTTTTTAGTTGTCTACTCTTGAATCTTGATTTTAATGTGCATATCTGATTACAAGAACTTGTGACGGCTTGGCTTAATGTCTTCTGTTATCTATTATTAGAACAAGCAAAGAGCTTCAGCATATGCTGTCACCGTGTGAGTTGAAAAGCATAACATGCTTCTCAGTTTGTAATCAAAAGCAAAAATACAATCAAAAGCTTGACATTATTCCCATTAGAACTGTTTGTGTTCAGTTCTGCATCTCAAGATCCTCAGTTGGGTTTGTGGAATTCGGTGGGACAGGCAGACACAGTGATGCATATTCAGGATTTTCAGCTCCAAATGACTATCAGAGGTGGGAATTGGTTCAAATGGTCTTCCTTCCTTCTATTGCTTGTGCCAGTTGTATTTGAAGTATTTCCAAATTTCAGTTTTGTGCCTAAATTTTCTTACCATTGTATTAGAATTTTATCCTCTAAGGATAAAGCATCTTTCTGCCATGATCATAACTTAAATTTCTCATTCTCCAACTGACAATGCCCCTTGGAAGAATTATTTGATAAAGTGAAAAGAATGATTAGTATGGGAAACAAAAATGATGCTATAGACTTGCTAACTGCAAATTATGAAGTGGTGAAAGAGCGCCTTAATGCAGGTACTAAAGGCACAGAAGAAGCTGTAACTTTGGACATCATAGCACCAGGTTACATGGCTGTTGGAGACTTAAAATTTGCTGGATCTCTGTTGAACATGGTATTCCCCCTTCCCTTCTGTTATTGCTCATTTTTCAGTCACTTTGGTATCTTGTATAATTGCAGTTGAGATTGGCAGGATTCAGAGTAACTTAAGTTTATGTCTGCATGGTATGTCATTAGTTGAACTCTCAGAATCTGCATGACTTTTTTACTGTTCTAGAATAAGACTTCAGCATAACGATTTATGAAGATGCTAATGGCACCACCTTATACTATAATGAGATTAGATGAGAGTACAATGAGGAAGCCAATTGTTGGTTTTATTTTTGTTTTCCTTCGTGAGTTAATGAATCTGTCATGGTTTCTGAGTCTTGAATGAATAAATGATCATTGGTCACCAAAAATGTATGCAGTTAATTATCTGCAGTCACTCTTGACTGACATTCTTGCATGAGGCCGAGTTTTTCCACCAGTCTGGTTAGTGGTTACTAATTTTCTATTAGTGTCACATGTTTGACTCGCTTGTACTGAAATAGTTTTTGTTATGGCTGTCTTAGTTTGTATTTACCCAACTGATAATTGGAAATAATTATATGTACCACATTTCTGCTTACATTTGCAGTTTTGCACACCTCTTAATGTTGTTGTTCCCTCTAAAGTTTTAGTGACTAATTCCCTTTCATTTATGGAGTGCATTCTTATATTTTCATTGATGGCCAGAAGAAAGAAGTTGTTGACAATTTGAAGGATGATGCTCCTCGTCTAGATTCAATACTTATGCATATGGGAAGTATGTATGCAACATTGAGCAAGTTTGAAAAATCATTGGACGTGTATGAGAGGGCTGTCTACATTATGGAGAGGACCTATGGTGAGTACAATTTTCAGTCAGTAATATTAGTTTGACTTAAATATGTTTTTTATTTCTATAAGTTAGTATTTTTTATTTTTGATTCCGGTAACTTTTTTTAGTCTCTATAAGTTGGCGTTTTCTAAATTTTGGTTTCTGTAAGTTTTTTTTGTTTATTTTTTGTCCATATAAGTTTGTGTCTTTTCAATTTTAGTCCCTTTAAGATTTCAATTTTTTCATTTATAGTCCTCATAAGTTCGCGCTTATAGGGACCAAAATTAAAAAAAATGCAAATTTGTAGGGACTAAAAATGAAAAAAATAACTTACAGGAACCAAAATTGAAAAAGCACAAATTTACAAGGAATAAAAATGAACAAAGATATTTACAGGGTCCAAAATAAAAAAATATGAACTTACAAGACAAAAACATATTTAAGTTAGTTTTATGCCGTATTTGATTTTATTTACGTATGGTGAATGATTGTTTTTATGCCGTATTTGATTTTATTTACCTATGATGAATGATTTTGGCTGTGGTTATGTTGTGTTGCTGATCTGTTTGATTGGAAAACTGGAGCTATTTTCTTGAGATTTTTCAGTTTTGCATGCCTAGTTAGAAGCAACTTTTAAGTTTTAACCGTGTCAATCTTCAGATGATAATAAATGAATGAAAGAGAATAATAATTTTAAAAAAATAATCTTATCATTAATTTATTTTAATTTTTGTAGTTCAATTAATGTTATATTAAAAAATTAAAATGATAATTATTTTGAGATATTTTTTTTAAATGATAATTATGATAAACACACGCAAGACCTCATCCATTTCTTATTTTGAGGAACTAGTTCTGCCGGTGTAAATTGATAAATACAGGTCATATAATCATACGATGAAGGTTAAAATTTAATTTAATTCACATATTCTTTATTAACTTTTATTATTTATTATAATCATAAAAAAATCATATAACTATATCTCTTTACATTGAAACACTTTATTTATATGTCCACTTTTTTATATGGAAACTTGTGTTACGAACATAGTGACAAAACACTGATATTGAAAGTATCTAAGGAGTACCCTGGCAAGGGCCATCATGCTTTATGCAACAACATAGATTTCGCCCCTCAGCAGTGCATCCACTGCCATGATCTTTATAGCCCAAAAATGCACATAAACTGTTACAAGATATAGCATCTGGACAATTTCCGCCCTCCGAGTAAAGTATTTTCGCGGATCCTGAAATCAATGTAATGTCCTTAGAAATTATATTCAAATAACAGTTTTATTATAATAAACTCAAATACTAGAATTTAATAGTCTATATTGATCATTCGATGTGTACTAACAATTATGTAGTAAAATTAGAACAAAGAATATCTTTGTTTAATGTAAATACATGGGTAGGATTAAATTATTCTCTCGTTCTTTCATAAAATACTTAAAATATTTAATCTATTATTATTTTATCTAATTTTCTTTAATATAGAATGTGTTTGGATAATATTAAAATAATTGAAAAATTGAATGAAAATGAGCTTTTAAAAAAAATGTTAGTTTCTTTTTTTCCTTTTTTGTTCTCTTTATATCACTCTTTCTTTGTCTTGCTTGGGCTCTTTCCTCTCTCTATTTTTTCTCAAATCATTTTTTTACTTAAAGTACTCTCGTATCCTCCACAAGAATCAATTCGAGGGTAGGATCTTTATGAATTTTAAAGTTTTTTATTTAAATATTTAACACATGCATATTTAAGGGTCGAGCAATCAAGATAAAAAATTGTTTAAGTTGGGACAATATCGGATCAGTTAATCCATGTGCTCCATAGTTCAGATTATTTCTTTTAAGTTAATGAAAATTAAAAGTTCGAAATCAACTTAAAAAAAAAAAAACTAAACTAACCCGAAGTCAAAAGGAAAACAATGCACACAATTTCCAAGACAAAGCTAAGACGGCTGATTCTTCTCGTAGTCATTTATTTATTTGTGAAGATGAACTTGTGTCCTTTCACTGGCTTATGTGAAGATAAACTTGTGTTTCTCACTTTCTAGATAGGCTTATATGTAGTATAGAGAGATAAATAAATATTAGATTTGTAATAATTATTTAATAAAATAATTTTAATGTATATAGACTTATAAAAAAAAGTCATACATTTAATAAATATATTATATTTTCAATCTGATAAATACATTATACTTAATAATATTGTTAAATTTAATTATATATTACAATTAGTAAATACAATGATTAATGCTATAGAAGGAAAATCCATCTTTTTATAGTACATTGTTATTGACTTATTGTTCATAAAACATATTTTCAGTAAAAAAAATAGAAGGAAAAGTCGTATGTATATATATATATATATATATATATTTATAACATTAACTATTTTAACTATTAGGTTTAAATATATTTTTAGTTCTTATAATTTAGCGTTTTTTTTTATTTTTGGTCCTTGCATTTTTTTTTCTTACAAATTATGTTTGTTTTATTTTTCATTCTTAAAACGGTTTGGATAGCGCTTTGAACAGTGAAAAAAAATGCTATCTAATGTCTAAACCGCTTAAAGGACGAAAATCAAAAGAAACATAATTTGCAAGGACTAAAATCATTTTTTTAAGGACAAGAGATAAAAGAAATGCTAAATTGCAACAACTAAAAAAGTATTTAAATTTAGTTATTATTGTACATGAAACATATTTAAAGTAACTAAATTAAAAAAAAAATTGACTTAAACACAAATCTTAACATAACCCATAATACTTTTAAAAAATAGAATAGGTGCATTATATTTTATAAAATAATATTAGTTTTATTTAATATTTGATTTTATTTACCTATGGTGAATGATTGTGGTTGTGGACTGTGGTTATGTTGTGTTGCTTATCTGTTTGATTAGACGGAGCTATTTTTTCTTGAGATTTTTCAGTTTTGCATGTCAAGTTAGAAGCTACTTTTAAGTTTGAACAGTTTCAATCTCCAGAACCTTAGCAGCAATGATCTGTGTTGAAGCCAACTTTGCTTTAGCTGTTTTCCTTTTTTAAAAAATTTGATGTTCTCAACATAATTTTTTCCTTTTAGGTAAGGATAGCACTTTTCTTGTCACACCCTGTTTGGGTATGGCAAAAGTTATTGGTTCTATTGGAAAAGCAACAAAAGCAATAGAGACATACCAGCGTGTGATCACTCTTTTGGAATCAAGTAGAGGTGCCAATAGTAAAGATTTGGTTGTACCTTTACTAAGTCTAGCCAATCTTTTACTAAAAGAAAGGAGAGCCAATGACGCTGAAACTCATTTTACTAGGTTGAGCCTCTTATCTTTGTTTTCTCCTTCCATATTCAGTGCATTATTGACTCTGCTTTCTTCTATATTACTTTTATTTCATTTTCTTGTTTTCTAGAATTCTTAACATATACACCGAATTATATGGACAAAATGATGGAAAAATTGGGATGGCTATGAGTTCCCTAGCCCGAGTTAAGTGTGCTCAAGGTAACTTTATAAACTGGCACATACAATTTATTCGTTCTTTGCATATTCCATTTTTATTTTATATCCCCTTAATTTGTCTTTCCTGTTTGCACAGTTAACTTGAATGTTGATTAGAATTTCTTTCATGTATGGTGGGTCCTGTGTCATGCAGAAGAATGGTGGAATAAACACCTATATTCAGATTTATTTGGTCTTAAGTTATATATGGGAATTACTTGGTGATGCTGTTTGTTATTTAAATGGTGTCCAAGGAAATCAGATGAAGCAATTCAATTGTTTAAACGTGCTCCTCAGGTCATGAAGGATTCAAATTACTTGTCACCGGATGACAGTATAATGGAAAAGATGAGGGTAGATCTAGCGGAATTACTTCATACTGTTGGGAGGTAAGCTTCTCTATAACATTGGTTAGGAATGAAAGATTTAAGTATTTTTCGGCGTTAAATTAAAGTCCAACAGGTAACCAAGGTAACAACTTAAATAATTTTTTGATCGTCTTTTGTTTTGTAGAAATGGTTTTACCGTATCACCCTCCAACCCCTCCTCCCTCCCTAGAAAATGCCAAAACATATAGGAAAAAAAGAAAAAAGTAAGACTAAAAACAAAACACAGTAGGTTATGAATTGAAGCCTTTTGTATTGTTTTTCCTTCAAAGAGGACAGGAAGGCAGAGAGCTATTAGAGGAGTTTGTGGATCACTGAGAGGTACAAAGGAAAGCAGCACCCCAGCCAGGTGACACATGATAAATCTTGCAAATTCGTATTCACGATCAAAGAACTATGCGGATGCCGAGAATTTGTTGAGAAGAAGTTTGCAAATCATGATAAAGCAAAAGGGAACTGATGACCAGTCCATCAGCTTTCCAATGTTATACCTTGCAGTTTCACTCTACCATTTGAAAAAAGATGAAGATGCTGAGAAATTTGCCCTGGAGGTTTTGCGCATCCGTGAGAAGGCCTTTGGAAAAGATTCTCTTCCTGTTGGTAAGCTTTCCCTCACCTCATTGAAAACCTGTTCAGGTTCAAGTTATTCAATTCTGTTGCATTTCATTGATGAGCATAGTAGTCCAATCCTTGCTTGCACCAAAGGGGGAAAACTGAGCTTTAAGTTTCCCATTTCTTTTATGTTTTTTGGGATGAAATTGATATTTATCATATATTAATATTATTCATGTCATGGCAGGGGAGGGTTTGGATTGTTTGGTGTCTATTCAAACCAGACTTGGTAGGGATGAAAATGAGTTACTCGAGCTGCTTAGAAGGATCCTGAATATTCAAGAGAGAATTTGGACATGAGATTGAGGAGGTTTTGGTTACCTTAAAAAAATTGTATACTACTTGGATAAACTAGGGAAAAAAGATGAAAAGCTTACCCTTCAGAGAAGGTTGTCTGTGCTTAGTAAGAAGTATAAGCAGACGATTAATTACTAAAGGGGTATTATGATATGTTTTATGGTTGATTGTGATCTTTATCCTTCCTTCATGCTTTAAGTATTTCTCCAAATGTTTCCATGCATTGCTTTTCAATGAGGGACAAGTTCTATTTCATTAGATTGGATAATCATTGAAGAAAGAGGAGTGTTGTTAGGGATTGATTAAGAAATAGTATCAGTATGTGTTTGATTTAGTTTATTTTTTACAATTTTTTTTAAAAAATCAAGAGAGCTTAAAAAATATTTTCTTCAGATTTAATCAATACTGAAATGCACTAAATGTAGAGGCTGTGATCCATACATACTCTCAAATTGTTCAGTGCATGTAACCCATAAATAAAATTATTCAGTGTTTGAAGATGAAGTGACCTGTAAAATGCAAGAGGTAAGTGAGGGCTGCGGAGAAAAAGTCCTTAATGAAAGTTATCCTATACGAGAGTGACGTGCAACTATTAAATGGATAGCTTATTAAATAAGATGAGCAAATATCAGTCGTTTTCTTTTCTTAATACTTAATAAGCATAATCGGATAGCTAAATAAGATGAGTAAATATCGGTGGGAATAAAAGCATACACTTCTTTCTCTGTCTCTCTCTCTCACCCAAAGCAGAAATAAGTTAAGAGCAATGGTATATCCTCTTGTTCATTCTCTTACAAATTTTTATTATCTTATAGAAAATATTAAATAGAAAGTTATTTAATGTCTTAAAAATATAAATACATCAGTACTCACCATAAAAAAAAAAGAGGATTAATAAAAAAAATACTGTGAGAGAATTAAAATTATTTATAAAGAAATAGAGAAAATATTTCTAAGACGAGTCGCGAGGTGACTGCATAGGTGTCACCGTTAGCAGCCTTTCCAAGCTTTGTTGAGTGCGATGGTGACACAGAAAATTCCCGAGAATTTGGACACGAAAGAGAATAAATAATTCATAGGAAATTTAAACAAAAATTACAATTTTTATGTTTAAATTAATAATATTAAAAAAATATTTAATCAAATCAACTTAAAACATACTCCTCCGTATCTAATTATTAGACTTTTTCATAAATTTATTTGTTACTCTTTATAAGATTTTTTTAAATGTATTAATTATTTTTCATATATATTTTAATTTAATTATTCTCTTTTTAAATGAGAAATAATTAAGTGAAAAAAGAGATAAAAAAATTTAATTTTAAAATGATACTTCATAGTATAAATAATTAACACATTTAATGTAATGAACTAAATTAACTATTTTTATTAAGAAGTGTGAACAAGAATGACAAAATCAACCTAAACCCTACGCCTCAAAAGTATTCACAAGGAAAAATGATAATTATCCATTTATTAGGGTTAAGAAAGGAGGCAAATATTTATCATTTTTTTTTGCAAAAATGAATGCGGATACAATTACTATAAAAATTACCTCATCTTATATATATATATATATATTAAATATTAATATATTAAAATATATTACTTAAGGAAATAATTTACATTATACATATATTTTTCTATAAAAAATTATATTTTTCTACTTTTATGATTAACATTAATGGTATAATATAGAATAGAATAGTAAAATTCTAATTCAACATATCTTATATCAAATTTGTTTTATATTTTATCTAAAAATATTGAATTATTAAAGTTATTGCATATATGAGTATTTTTAAAAAACCAGGAGCATGGGAATTATACTGTAGGATCCTACTCATATTGTATTTGTTATCATCCCTAAATCTGAATTAGTTGAAAGAGTTTTATTAGAAAAGGAAGGAATAAATAAACATTTTGGTCTTTGACTTTTGACTCTTTTTGCAAAGTAGTCCCTATCTTTGCATAAGTTTTGTAAAATAGTCCTTGCTATTAAATTTAAAAGATGCCAGTAGTGAGTTGCATTGTTGACAATTTTAGTGTCACATAGACTATCCAACGTGACAAATTATCCCAGATTGCGACACATAGACTGGACTTTGATGTAAAATTTAAAAAGTTGTCAAATATTTTCTTCTTCACTTGCTTCTTCTTCCTCAAATTAGGATTTTTAATTGATGGGCTGCATATACCATCATGAACAGTGTGTTCTACTTACTTTTTTTTTAGTGTTAATAATGTAAAACAAAATAATCTTTCTTTGTTATACTATACCATGCCTGCTACACCACTCAAGTAGTTCTTATCAATTCAACAGCATAAGGAAAAGGTAATATAATTAAACAAACCAAATGATCAACAAACTAAAAGCACTCATCATGAATATGCCACCATTGTGACGAGAGTGCCTCTCATCTGCGTTTCGAACAGCCCTAGCGTGCACCATAGTGGGTTGTGTCACCCGCGTAGCCTTCCCTGCATTCTCATTATCATAAACGATGCTTCTATGGGAGACGCCTTTCGTGTCTATGCCACCCTTCAGAGCGTAGCCCTGCCATCTTGAGCTTGTGGGCTGTTGGACCAGGGCCGCTCTCTAAAGCCACCACCGTTGTGGCGGTGGTGCTCGCCGCGTTTGTGGTGGTTCTTCCCTGGCCTCAGAGCACGAATTTGATAGCTAAACGCATATCATTGGGTCAGATAACACCACCATGTTGGAATTGAGAGGAGATAAGCTTTAGAAACTCTAATTTGAGGAAGAAGAAACAAGTGAAGAAGAAAATATTTGACAACTTTTTAAATTTTACATTAAAGTTCAGTTTACGTATCACAATATGAAATAATTTGTCACGTTGAATAGTTTATGTGGCACTAAAATCGCCAACAATACACCTCAGTATGTTACTTTTAAATTTAATGACAAAAACTATTTTACAAAACATATAAAAAACAGAGATTATTTTTTGCAGGGACTAATTTATAAAAGAAGTCAAAATTCAAAAACCAAAATGCTCGAAAATGAAGTAACAAGTAAAGAGCATATATTTATCGAAAACAGAACAATTATCTTAGAGAAAGAATAGAATTGAAGGTTGAGGGAACAATAATTCAGAAAGTATGGGACTATGACACGAGAACAAAGGAGATAGATATTTTTATAAATTTAGGCGCATGGGTGCAAGTAACAGCACAATTATTGATAGTGTTTTGTTGACATGGTTGTCAATACAACGACCATGCTTTTACATTTACATTACACGCACTCTCTTCCTCTTGGACAGGTGTACAAGCAAAGTCTATGACATGTTTCGGCATTAGAAGGAACAAAGAAATTCACTTCAGAAAGTGATAATTAACAAGGCAACTTCTCTCTCTCTCTCTCAGTCTCTATGTGTCTCCTTTTAATCGATTAATTGAATATTCCTGTCCTTCCTTGCTTCTTTGTGATCTCATGTCTCTATCTTGTTCACCTGTTGAATGAATGATGATGCTGAACATGGACAGCCTTTCTACTGTCAAGTTTGTTTGCACCGTTTTCCTTTTTTATGTGGGATTTATGCCAAAGAGATCTTCTTTGAATCCCTTTTATGAGGTTTGATAGTTTCATTAGTTTGGGCGTGTAACTGGCTAGAGAATTCATGAAAGTTGTCATGTATGTATTTATGTGATGTTCCTTGCCTTGCAAATAACCGCGCAAAAATTTTCTTTTGACTATTGCATTGGCTATGTTACTCACCGGAGGCTATTTATTGATTTTGGGTTTTCATAGCTCTGGATCTAGTCCATGGTGCGTTGACAAATTAGTTTTCAATTTTCATCATTAAGTTCTTTAAACTTTATTGGATTCTTTGTTCTATCAAAAGAAATACCATTACTTGTGAGCAGTTTACCTTTTGGCCTCGCATTCCTGCTGCTTGATTCATGTTTGAAGATAAATGTTCCTTATCTTATTAAATGTGATATATAATTTCTTTGATTCCCAGGAAACATGTATAAACATTCAATTCCCAAAATATTTATGACCAACCAAACAGATTTTAGTGGGAATCATAATTCCCAGGATTCATGTTTCTCAGGATTCATGATTTCCATGAATCATAATTCCCGGACATGAAAAGATTTTCCTTATATCAAATGCCCCCTTAATGATTAGGAAAGAAAAAAAATTCCCATGGATTGATTGATAGGGAAATAGAACTATGGCTAACAATCGACATTCTGGAATGATTTTTGTGGGGGGTCTGTTAACAAATGTTGGAGCTGGTGGACCTACTTTTCCTGTGTTCCTTTTTCTTTCATATGCCTTTTTAGCTAAATTTGAAGATTGGTAATGTCTTGGTCTTGCACAGTGTCTACTTCTTAAATTTTCATTGAGATTCGAGTTTGAAATCTACCTAGGTTACATGTAATGTTTTGAGTGTCTTATTGATTCAACAGATGCTGGAGCTACCAAAAGTTGCCTCGTAAAGTAGGTCTTACTCAGAAGCCAACAACAATAAGTAATGGCATCAGCAGAAGGGAAGGCTCCTTATACAGCTAATTGTTTTACTCAAGATTTCCGGATTCCCCTGAGTTCTCTGGATCATCCGTCATCAGTTTCAAAAAAATTAGTATCTGATTGGGTTCCTAATAATTCTATTAATGATCAAATTCTTTCTAATTCAGTTTTTGTACCCCATAATCTGAATTCTGATAAGCTACCAGAAATGAAATGGTGGCTACATGTGAAAAGTGACTTGGGGGATGAAGCAAATTATACATGTCAACAGCTGAATTCCTACGAGTCTGAACTTGGTTCCTTCTATGCTGAATTTCTTAATGGCAGTGCCAAGAGTGGGGGAGATCAATTGGTCAAAGACTTTGATTTTCTTTCTAATATTGAAAGTGCTAATTTATATGTAGAGCAGCCGTGGCATGTTGTCTCTCCTACATGTATGAAAAACAATACAAGAATGCCAAAAATTGAGGCTTCACTGAATAATACTGATTTACATTTTACTCCTAAGAAGAAAGATCAGGAGGAATTCTATTTTTCAGATAGTCATTTTATGGATTGTGATATTTCCAATTTCTTGGTCTCTGAACAAGGTAAAATGACATCATCTGATCTAGAATCACATTTGATGGGAGCAGAGAAAACTGGGCCTTGGTGGCGCACTGCGGGAAAAGATGAGTTGGCTTCCTTAGTTGCTCGGAAGTCACTTGAGCATATTGGGAATTGTGATCTCCCTCATCCCCAGACTAAGCATGTTAGTCCGAGACCCCCCTACCCGAAGGGTGTTGACCATCATGATAAGACTCCACCATCTTTGAACCGTAAAACTGAGACTGGTTCTTCCTATGCAGATGGTTATACAACTGGGATATCCACTTCTGACTGTTCATTTCAGGATTCAAGCAAGCATTCCAGGTAATGCTGTAAAGCAGTAGAGGGATACTTAAAAAACAAAATTAATTGCTTTCTGCAGTCTTTGCCATCATGGTCAGTTTATTTTGGAAGAAATTTAATGTTTCCTCATTTTTAAAGTATTGAACTTCCTAATTAACTATAAAGTTTGACTAGGGTTAAGGGTTGTTATTTATAGATGCTAACTATATTATGCTACCTTATTATATGTATGATCTTTCCAATGCTATTGATTGGGGACTAAAGCTAGTTTTCAGTGCCAAACCTTACATTTTTCGTGCGAGATAGTTCACATTTTTTATTATAAATCAGATGTTACTGTATTCATTTGTCCATTTTAAACTCAAATGGGATAGCGGTCTTCAAGTATCATGAAGATACATCCTCATTGTTACTAACATGGACGGTTTCAAAATTATTTTATTTTATTTAGACAGGTGTTTAGCTCTGAATACTTGCCTAAAAGTACTTTTAGTTATCCATCTCATGCTAACAGGGAACTTGATAGCGTACATATTTATCTGAATTTAAACATGCCTTTTGTGGCTGATAGGCAACTCAGTTGTATAAATGTATAGAGCCACCAACGTTTGCAATTTTAATTCTTAATGGTTTTTCTTAATCTTTTAGAAATATATCTTGTTGCTCACTACTCCCTTTTCAAGCTATGTTTCAATCCTTGAAAGATATGTTTTTCCTTCTAACCTTGTGATCCCCCTTTTTTCTCTTTTTACAAGATCTGCTTAGTCATTGATATGCACTAGCTGATTTTTTACCATTATCTGACATCACCCTAGCTTCAGTTACAAACCTGTAGGTTGCATTTTGTATGCCATCATCTTAAGTAGTGTATAGATTCTGTGATATTTTATGTATATGGCTGGATAACGTTAGTTATATTCAGGTCACAAAATTGTAGATAAAGTTGCACAGGTGCTAAGCATTGTTGGAAATTTAAGATACAATGATATATTATAATTGTAGATGTATTGAATTCCTGACTCATGAAACAGTTTTTTTAAGTGAGAATTTAGGATGCATACCAACCACTTACTAGGTGACTTTTTTTTTGGAAATTTTTTTTACTATTTTTATATTGATGAGTTGAAATGTCATGATTATTCTATGATCAATTTATTAACAAACTCTGTTCCATATGTTTAGTTCCAGCCACAGCAAAGACTCTAGCTCAAGCACCGAAGGTTGCCAAATAAATTCCGAGAATGGTAGCATGTCTGAGTTGTTGAAAGCTTTGTGTCACTCTCAAACAAGAGCAAGAGAGGCTGAGAAAGCAGCGCAGCGAGCTTACAGCGAGAAGGAGCACATCCTGAGTCTCTTTTTTCGACAGGCTTCACAACTCTTTGCTTACAAGCAGTGGCTCCACATGCTGCAGCTTGAGAACCTGTGTCTGCAACTCAGAAACAAAAACCAGTCATTTCTAAATCTCTTTCCAGCATCCTTACCCTGGGACCCATGCAGGGGAATGCTGCTTAAGAAAAGTAATAGCAAAGCTAGGAAGAGGAGGAATAGTAACAAAAGATGTGTGATTGCAAAGTGCGTTGTTGCTGCCGTGGGATTAGGCCTCGCCGGTGCCGGTTTGCTTCTTGGTTGGACAATGGGATGGATGTTTCCTTCCTTATAAAGGACATTGACTAACATCAATTGCGGGCTTCTGCTATGCTTTTCTGGAATTTGAGTTCTGTTGTGCTGATAAGATTCATACAAGTGGATATATGATGTTATCCACGGTTTCCGTTGCCATCATTTGTAAATATTCCTCATAAATTTGAGACCATTTGTTGTATATATTTAAGAACATAGTGCAGAAAGATCCACTAAATAGGAAAAGGCTTAGTTGTTGTAGTGCAGAAGGAATACGTTTGGTAGATATGTATATTGTTTGCTTTAAATATCAAAATGTACTTAGCTACTTGAAATATGTACAAGGCCATATGTAGTCCTTTATTATTTTTCTTTGATCCGAGACACTCTTTTGCCATCTCTCTCTTAAAAACTTGAACTTTGCCACCTCTTCTCTTCAATTCACATCATCACTGGTAGTATTATCTTTAAAAAAAAAATCACTGGTAGTGTTATATAATACAATTCTACCGATAGACATCACAAATTCTGCCATGCAAGTCTCTCATGTCCATATTTGTCAGATTATTCGACATTGAGAAAATCCTACTTTGAAAACTTACCTTTATATGGGGAAATTGGTTAGAACAATTTTTGTATTGAATAACTGAAAACTGAAATGACAATTACAGTGACCTTGAAATGGATTGTGGATATGAAGAGAATGCCTTCATTATAGATGCATATGCAACCTTAGCCGGATTAGGAGGTGACTGTGTGAAGTTGTGAAACAACTTTCAAAAGCTATACCGGTAGTTTCTCAACTCGTTTTTGATTCAGTTGCAACCCAACAAAGTGAAACGATGCATGATGATTTGAGTATCCTCTCTATTGTATTATTCAGAGTATCCTTTTGTGAACGATCTAATAATGTTCTCATGAATAGTGCACCCTTTCCTGTTTAACTATGAAAATTGTTATTAATTGATGTTCTAAGCATAAGTAGGATTTCAAATACATTGTTTAAAAAACCAAGGTGAAATGTATATTTGTAATCAATTTTCATCTGCATGCCATTATTTTTGTTGATGGAAATGCTATCTACGGATGCCTGAGATCATGCTTAACTTAACTGCAATGAAATTTATATCATTATTCATGAGGGATGCTATAGAAGCCATGCAAATATTGATTTTCAAGGACTTAACCGATAGTAGCATTTCAGCATGGAATACAGAAGTCGCTTCCCCCACTAGTCTACGCTCTAATCTCAACATCACATTTTTGTTTGCAACAGCCTGGCAACAATGTCTGTACTCAAGTAAAGAAAATTGTTGCCTTAAAAACCTTTGTTATACTTAATTTACTAGTCTAGAAGAGTTATCTGAGATGGTGCCCCAGTTAAAAATTTGATTCATTCTGCACCCATTCTTCTAATAAAAATTCATTTTCAGAACAATATAAGTAGGTGCGAACAATTTCCTTTCATTTGTCTCTCTTATGTTTTTTTTCTCGAGTTTCTAGCCTTTCATTTTTTTGTTAATTTACTAGCATATAATTTTTTTTAATTACATAAAATTAAAAGATGAATTGCAATATTAAATGCCAAATATTAAAATGTAATAGAATATGCAAATAAGTAAAAATACTAATTATTAAATATTATATGAACAAATATATTTTATTTTCTCTATTTATTTAAGATTAATACATCCTAAAATAATAATTTTATTTTTAATTCATTAAAAACTAATGTGTTTTTAATTTCTATTTATTTAAAATTGGAGAAAATTAATTACAAAAAATTTGAAATTTATATCTACGTCATTTTTATCATTTAATGTGTGAATTAACTCACATAAGAATGCTTAATCAATGGTTCAAGTTTTAATATGCAAGTGTTAAATACTTGGTGGAAAAAAAATATTTACATCAACTTTGCAACTCATTTTAGTCATTTGACCATGAACAATAACTTATGTATGTGCCCGCATTTTAGATTTTAGTTTCTGGAAAATTAAATCCAGAAATTATTAAAATTGGAAGTGTTTGAAATGAAAAAAAAAATAGATAAAAAAGAAGCATCCTAAAGAATCTAAAAAGCATTGTAAAAATTAGCAATGGAAGTATTGAATCCAAGTTATAAACAGTATTTATGGGTCCACAAAACATTATTTAAATTTATCTCCTCTTATCAGTTGAGCTAAATGAAAGATGTGAAACAATGTTTGGTACAATATTTAAAAATAACTTTTAAATGCATTTATTCAGAAGGAAAATGACAGTATAGGTTATAGTAGTTGGCTGTAACTTCGAATCTGAATTGATGCGCATCCACTTTAGGTGCAAGATATTATGAGCATTGACAAGGACACATTTTGACATCTTTCATTTTTTTTAAATAATATTTAAGACCGAAAAATATATGTAAAATCATTGAATTGCATTTAACATACCCAAGATTAGTAGGTCACAGTGAAAATAGTTGGACACCTTGAATTTCAAGTTGCTACAAAAGACAGAAAATGAAGCCAAATTTACTCGATTATATAACATTCATCTTGAAAATAAAGCTTGAACTATTACATTATCACACATCATAATTTTGTGTGCTTAGTTACACTTAATTTAAAATACAGATAAAAGAAAATTACCGTATAAACGTTCATTTTAAATGACAAAGTGCAACCTATCAAACTAGCAAGCAAAATTGACTTGTTTCCCTTGCTTTCTATAGGTTTTATAGTATCAGTACTCGTCCAAGTATGTGTATAGCATGTCATCCTTCTTAGACTTGCGCCGGCTTAGTAAGGCCTTCAGGAGACGTTTACTCTTACTGGGGTATTGTTCTAGTTCTTTGCCATGGTCTCTTTCTGCGGATAATCGCATTGAAGATGATTTGCGCGGCTCTGAAGGGTACTGGTGGAAACATAAATGGAGATGCAGTTAAGGAAACTACAGAATTTATAGGTGACATGCTGAGAAAACAACCATGATTCACGTTACTCACCCTTTGTCTTGCATTAGAAGGATTTGGTGTGGTGGGTCTGCTTGGATTTGGAGTGGTTGGTCTGCTTATTTTAGGTGTTGTAGGCCTACTTGATGACCGAGATCCAGTGCGTAGAAGGGGGAACCGGTATGGTGAAACCGATCGCCTCTCTTCAGTACATGTAACAAGATTGTAAATCCAAACATAATGAGATGTATATCTTCATCCTTTATGTGAAAATGACAAAGAAATATAAGGAATCAATATGGAAGACATCAGTAATAACCAAATAAACTCGAGAATTGAGATTTAGTATACTATGTGCATACAACCTAAATCTTTTTTAGGCATGGTCGAAGTGAATGAAAAAGCTCCAGATCTCTGAGGTTGTAAAGATGGTGATGGGGAGCGCCCTCTTCTGCATCACAGTAAAGATTTACATCAAGATCCTCATTGAGACAATGACTAGATCAATCCTATAATAATAAGTGGAATTTGTTGTTACCTTGCTGTAGATGGTGGTGTTTCTCTGATAGTAGCTCGAACAGCTTTGGGATACAAACGTAATAAAAGGAATATAAGTTTATACTTAAGGTTAACCCCTAGATTGGTGGAATTAAAATATTAGGGTAGCAAGAGATACCATTCCTAAAGTTAGGCCATTCATCTTCGTCATCTAGGTTGTACCCCACATGTTTTGACTTTGTGCGGTTGGCACCATGCATGGTCTCCCCAACTGAACTTATGAATTTAAGGAATGTGAATATGTGATCATTCAACATCACAAACATACTTTTCAACAGTAATAGAAACTAAATATAATAGAAATGGAAAAAGAAAGCAGCACCATAAGAAGAAAAAGTTGAGGAAAATTCAAGATACTTGCCTGGCAAGATATAACGCTTATGATATTTTGGAGTACTGATCACCAATGACTGTTGGGTACGTCCCTCATGATCCATATACTCATGGCACGTTTTTATTCTCTAATTTACCACATTAAGGAAACACAATGTTAGTGATCCTTATAAAGTTTCTCTTCTCTAATATGATAATAATTCAAACTTCAATAATATCAACTAGGGTCAGTGTTCAAAGCCACAGCTGCAGATGCAAAATTCTGCACAGAATTGAATGGGGCATGGTATTTAAATATTGCACCAAACAGCCACACAATTAACAGGGTATTGTCAAATCAAGCCTTTTACTAAAAATTTATGAATAAAATACAGATAATTCACTATGGCCATCAATATTAGCCACCAACCACATTAGCTAAGGATGACAGTTCTATTGATCTTTCATGTTCTTACAATTATACTTTTGCCAGATACAGTTTTCCAAAGGTACATTCACCAACTACCATTATCTGATGTAATAAAATCATATTACTCTCCAAGTTGTTATTATTGTACTTGCCATTTGTTAAAGAACAAAAATGTACTTTATCGAGATTGTAGTGTTTGACACATACAGAGGGACATGACAAGTAAAACAACACGGTACAAGAAGCCGGGTTATAGCATAACTTGTTTCATGTGGTGTTTAGTGGTTGATGCACAACACAAACAGTTTTGATGGTGGAGGAAGGGGTTGTGATATAAGATTTAGCCAAATTAATGTTTTTTTTTTTTACTTTTGGATGATGTGCGTGAGAAGTTATCAACTGATTTAGTGAGTAACAAATATTTACAACTTTGTCCTGTGCTTCATCTATTGTTTTGTTTCGTCCCATGACCATTCTAAAACCAAACATGGAACAAATACTTTTTTCTGTTTTTTGCTTACTTTTTTTAGCAAATTCAACACACCCATCAAGTTCATCTAATAATACTATCATGATAAAATAAAACAGAAGCAAATGAAACTTCTCAAGAATTTCTCAATTAGACCCAAAACTGTTTTCTGATTGCAGACTAGCAAATGAAACTTCTCAAGAGTTTCTCAATTATGACCTAAAAATGTTATGTGACTGCAGATCTTTCCATTTTTTTTTTGGATGATTGAATGAAAATGTCTTCAATTATATGCAGATAACTTAAGGAGTTTCTCTGAAGAATACAACACTAAGCACTGAACAATAAAACATTCAGATAACTGGATATTTTATAAATGTCCGGGAGTCTATCAGTGAAAAAAGAGCTATACATGAAAATGCTTTTCAGCATGTCTTCATGATATTAATTCTCAGCATCACAGGCAATAAAGATAACTTTTTCATATTGCTCATTTCAATATATGATAGCGGTATCAAATTTTCATCTTAGCAACAACTTTCAGCACTGCTTGAGTAGACTTTCTTTATCTGAAGCTGAATGGAGATGGTTAGGTATACCTGTTCAATACAAGACACCCGTAGTTCTGCTACAGAAACTTCAACGACTTTCTCATCCAACAAATCATTTACTTTGTAGGTCACAGAACCTAAATGGTCCACTGTATTTACAAGAGCTTTGATGGCATAATCCTTCAATGTTTCTACCACTCTGCAGACATTAGATAAAAACAGAAAGAAAGTAAGAAACAATAAATAGAGGATTTTAAAGATATTGCAGTATCAGTATAAATATCGACCAGCTCTAGCACAGCAACTCACACTTGTTTTTGGTCATCGTTGGAGTATGAGAGTTCAAAATATTCAGCTGCTGAATATAATTGTGCTCTCAGATTCTTCAAATCCTAGGAACAGAGACGAAATAATAAAAAAAATAGCAAAACACTTTAATTAAGAAGACTGTTCTAAAATAGAGCCACAGATGCATTGGACAATGATCTTAAGTCTTAACAGTGAAAACAAGGGCTCTTGAATCAAAGAGCTATCATAAAAAATAAACAATATTCCCAACTAAATAGCAAGTACAAGATCATAAGTACCTTCAGACTATCATCAAAGAGCAAGCTCTGCTGCATAAAAACCTCATCATAATTGGAAGCTTCTTGAGATACAGGCTGGGTTGCAGAAGTTGTGACCTTTCCCATGAATGAAAGTAAAGGAAGAAGGACCACCTAATGCATAAAAGAAAATATTCAAAAAACAAAAAATGATTGCAAATTCAAAGTCAAGTAGCGAGAGTGAAGAGGGTAAAAAGGAAAGGCATTGCCAAAGAAAAAGAGAAACAGATCAAAATCAAAATCAGAACCACCTTTTAGACCAAGACAGTGAAAGCTAAAAGCCCTTGATAAAATACACAATGACAACAACCCAAGTTAAGAAGACAGATAAAGAAGGAGGCAACATCTTCTCTAACAACTAATAAGATACCAAAAGGTGATTATCCTACACAGCATATAGTTGTCTGAAATAGTACATCAGCATCCATATAAAATACAATTCTCTGAGACAATTTTGGATCCACAGAAGACAAAAAATTAAACTTAAAAAGCAAAATTTCAGTTTTTGCTGAATCTTCACCATCACTCACATTGTATTAAATCTAAATAAAATAAACCCTCAAAAGCAAACCCGACCCAATCCTTAAAAACATCAAAAGTTGCAAAATTTCCAGCAAACAAGGGTAAGTGAAGGTGGTTACTTTTCAAAGCACAATCAATTAACCCTTCTCCTAACAGCTCCCAAAAACCAATTGCAAGAAACCAAGTTGCTTACTTTAAGCAGTTAAGATAACAAACCGGGAAATGGGAATGCAAAAAACCAACCTTGTAGTCCTTTTGAACAAGTTGGTTGGTGCTATTATAGTGCTCAATAGGAGGAGTATGGAAAGTGAAAGTGTGGAAATCCAGTTCCCATTGGAAACCAAAAGGTCAAAGAAAACACACTGTGTGATGCCCCTTCACTACAGCACTCACCAAAACGGTTAGGTGTTGGGTTTTTGACCAAAGAAAAGGAAAGAGACAGGTCAGGTTTTGTAACATGTACAGTTGGAGAAGAGAGAAGAGAGGGAGAGGAGAGCACGTCGGAACATTGGCTGAGGAATTCGCAGAATTTTTTAATTTGGTCTTTTTTATTTTGTTATTTGAAAATTTTAATTAAAAGCCTTAAATTTGTGTTTCATATAATATATTTTTTATGTTTATTATTTTACTGTCTGATATGTCCAAATTTTTGCTTTTGATATATTAAATGACGACTTAACATTTGATAAGTTAATATACTGTTATTTCATCATTTAATAAATTTAGACTAATGATAAATATTAAAAATAAAAAATAAAAAATATTAATTAATAGAATAAAAAAATAAATTGTAAAATAAAAATATATAAAAAATCATATTTAAGCTTAAATACAATAATAATTTTAAAAAATGGAAGGGAAAAATAAAAAAAGAGTCACTGATGCTTTGGGAAGCAGAAACTGGCTAAGACAACCCCACTTCGCATCATTGTCATCTTATGGCCCCCAATTTTTTTTTTTAAATTTCCTTTTGTTTTTCTCTTTAATTTTGGAAGGGCGTGTTTGGTTTTTCATAAAGGAGTAACAGGTATACACAAGGTTTTACTTTTATCTTTGCGGGTTATCTGAGTGGATGACGTGAGTGGCAGGAATAATGCAAATTTTAACACACACCATCATTCCACATGCAATAAGCCAATAACAAGTATTATTTTAGCATTGTTTGTTGCAAAACAATCTAAAAAGAACTATTTTTTGAAAAAAGTAATATGACTCAATGTATCCCGGAGAGTCTTCACTTCACATTCTAAATATGATTTTTAATCTAAGGAAGAATTAGTTTTTTTTTATTGATGTTAACATTTATGGGTGTGTTTGGTTTGGAGTTTGAATAATACGTAACTAAAAAACACAATTCAAATCTGTGTTGTTTTTTTTTTTTTTTATGTAATAAAGAAGGTGAAGACAAACAAGATCCAAATTCTAGGAAGGAAAGTTATCCTAATAAAATCAGTCCATATGGTAGGGATATAGTCATGAGGGGGAGCTGTTGGAACCAATGCGTGTTTAAGTTAATATCCAGTTTTGATCTGCATCAACATAGCTCTACAGAGATATGATTTGGATTTTCAGGTCCCTAAAGCTCCCCAATTCATATAAAATGAAAAAAGATATAACACAAAAGCTCTATTGTTTTCAAAGTGAATATATAAGTCATATTTTATATATAATTTTAGAGTTTAATTTTAATATATAAAATTTTAAATTGTTGATTAACTATTTTTTTCAATTAAAACGACTGATTTTTATTTTAATCTTTTCTTCCTCATTTTTCTATCCTACTCTTTTATAACGTAGTATTTGTAGAGGGATGGGACCAAGCTGGGATAGTGTAGTAATGTGTAAACGTCATAAGATACATACGGCGGATCCAGGCGTTACGAACGGTGCCTCTGTCACTCCTCCACCGCCACCTTCCTTAACACACTGTCACATGCTGCACCTGCTGTTTGCTAAAGTTTATCATTCAACGACGACAAGCAAGAAACTGCATTGAATTTTTTTATTATTATTAGGTGTCCGTACATATACGTAATATAAAAATACTAAAAACATAGTACATCTCACTAATGATTTTGAATTACTTAACAAAGTTTTTGTTATCAAACAACTTTTATGTTCTTATGCACTGAATATTTTTTTAACTTGTTTTAATATGTTTATAGACACACGTTATATAAAACTTGAAACTAGGGTTATGTTTGAACATTCTTTTGCATTTTATAATTATCAATATAATTTTAATTATTGTCCTTTATAATTTTCTTATTTAACGTATAATAATGTAAAAACACTAATTAGAATTCTATTTTTCTTCAAAAGAGAAGTTTTTTTTTTCTGAGTCCAATTAAGATTCAAAATAAACTTAATTTGACATCTATTCTTATGTTATAAATTAAAGTATAAAACTTGAAAAAGTTAAAAATTCACTCTTTTTGGACTGTCAATAAAACATTCTTTATGTATTTTGTTTTGTTTTGAAGTATACTTCTGCACACCAGAATCTTGTAATTAGTCAAAAAAAAAAAAAAAGAAATCTCTAAACTATATCAAACTTTATGTTCTTAATCAACTATTTCTTTCTACTTATATTTTTTTTAATCTTTACCTTTAAATTGATTTTTGTTAAAAAAAATGTGTATTTTCAATAATTAAAATATTTTTATTCTTAATTTATTTTTTTATCATAAATATAAAATTTATACATCAAATTTTAAATTATTTATTATAAATTTTAATTTATAATATAATTTATATATTTTAAAAAATTATTAATTAAAAATTTTAATTTCATAAAAAACAAACATTTTTTAGATGTAATTCACGTACTTTTTTTTTTGGAATGTAATTCACATGCTAGTACACTAATAAATCTCCATTATTGAGCTTATAAAAGCACACACAGAAAGTGATAGACTTAAAAAAAAAAAAAAGAAGAAAGAGATAAACTTATCCTAAACAAAAAAAGAAAGAAAGAGATAGAGTTTTAATAAGTATTTTTAAGACATTAACAGTAAAAGATTTTATATACAAAATAATATTTAGTATTATCATTATACTTTATTAATATTTTTAATAAAAACACTCACTAACTAAATTTTTTTGATAAAAAATATGGGAAAATTTTTATAAAAATTTAAAATGATTTACTTTTGTAAAAAAAATGAAAAGTAGTTGAGTTAGAAAATAGAAAATAGAAAATAGAAAAGATAAGACAAGGCGTTGGGGCGTGGAGGCGTAAGGTGCTGATGAGAGGGTGGCGCATGGGAAAAACGTCTTGTCGTGAAGCAGACAACAAAAATGGCCCAAAACTCCCAACAATTGAAGTTTCAATCAATGAACCTCTCCATCACATTCCTCATCATTTGCTTCTCGCAAATTTCATTTTTTTCTTGTACGCCTAAACAATCAATGCGCATTTGATTCCACTCCTACTTAATCGGTCAGGTATATGATGTTTTTATTTGGCATGTAACTAAATGATTAGCTAAGAGTATTTTTACTAAACTAATTCAATTATTAGTTAATGAAAAGTTATTATTATAAATATTCTATCTTAACTAATTCAATTTTAACAACAACAAAAAATAAAAAAAAAGTCACAAATTCAAATCTATCTCATAAATATTCTAATAAAAATAAATAATTAATATTTATCAATAAAAAATAAAGAACTAATTTTAACTTGTATTTTTTTCTTATCTTAATTTTTTTAAAAGAAATTTATTCAAAACAATTCCCATACTTATTCAGTTAATTTTAAGGTAAATCAATACATTATATTGTAACTACAATTCCAAACCGTGAATCAAATCCTAAATTTTGGCTAAAGAATCTAAAATCTCAAATTAGCTGTGCTAACAATTTTATAAAGTAAATTTAATACAACCAATCTTGTTTAAATTTATTTCTTTAAGTTTATTAATAATTTTTTTATTTTCTACGTTAAGTTCTTAATTTGAAAGAGTCAAAACTCTTTATTTTTAAGCTCGTGGTCTTTCTTTAAAACAATTATTCAAAAAATGAAAGAGTTTAAAACCTAACGAATTTGTCGTGTTATTGAAGAGATTAATTTTCATGTATTTTTAAATTATCAGTTAGTCCGATATTGTTCTATTTCTACATTTTAGATTAAAATATACAATTTAAAAATTAATTTTTAAATTAGATATTTTCAATGTTATTTATCTTCTTTTATTTGAATATGTATTATACACATTACTTTTCCACAAATTAATCTTTTTTAAATATTTTTCTCTTTCCAGTTAAAAAAAACTATTTGTCTTTTTTACTTTTTCATTAAGTTTCGATATATTTTTAAATTTTTTTATCAATAATTATCCATTATAAATTTAATATATATATATTTATAAATTAAAAAATTATTTTTATGAATTTTAATTATAATATACTTTATATTAAATATTGACCTATCAATTTAGTTATACAAAAATAAATATTTATCTTCACTAGCATATTAATATTAACTATATATTATAAAATCAATAATCTTATGATACATTAAATATATGTAATTAAATGATAATAAAAAATAACACTTTAAATATATTATAGTAGTAATTAAATTGAAATAGCCTCCAATTTTTTACGTCTCTGTGGCATTTCTTATGTCCCGTGCTCCTCACTTTTCCTTTCGCTAAGCATCCTTTTTCCCCCTTTAAACAGAATAATTGTGCCACGAACTTTATCAATTCATCGTATTCGCGACAACATTAAACATTATTATATAATAATAAAAAATAATTTAGTTGATTATTTTTTGTGAGGATTTGATAATCGGCTGCGTGATTTATGGAAATTGGAGGGTCCTGCAAAAGCTGCGTGATTTATGGGAATAGAGTAGGATCTCGTCAAAAAGTAACTCATGTTATCTCACAAACTTAACATGTATTTTACCAATTAAATTACATTCATTGCGTTTTTTTTATTCTGATTTTTGTTTGTCTAGTTTCAGCCTAACATTTTTTGTTTTTGAAGTAAAAGTTTCAGCCTATCTTGATTTAAGTTCAAACTCCAAAATATCAATTCAACACGTTTATAATACCTTAAGCTTAGCCTTGTTTGTGTAAAAAAAAAAAAAAAGTTTAGCCTTGTTAGATTTGGGCTCATTAACATTGAGAGGGTCCATGATTCTTCATGCTTACATTGGAATAGAGCCCATATACCAAAGACGTATCCAAATACTTCAGCTAAAATTAATTAGCCGCATTATATAGTGTGAAGCGATTCATGAGAGTTTCTGCATAACATAAATAAGACCACTATTTATGTTCTGGATTACTTCAGAAAGCAAAGGTTTCTCCTCCAAAATTGTGGGTCATAAAATTGACTTTAATTCTGGATCATAAATAACACACATTGAAAAATGCTGTGCAATACAGCGAATTAAACGTTATCTTGTTATACTACCGACTCTGGCATCACTTCATTGATATGTTATTTTTTTATTTTTTGATTAATATGTTATTATTTCATTTTATTTTATTTTTTGATTAAGCCATTTACATTATATTTTTTTATAACGGCAAAGAAAAGAATAATATTAAAGGCACGTACAAGATGTGCAAAAAATACAAGAAATGGGTAACACCCACACAGAAACATGCATACGGGAAGACCGGAAGATTCAAGACCAAGTTGAAATATATGATGAAACTGTTATAATTGAAATGGCATATAATTGGGGATTGAAATGACGACATAAAATTGACAAGGAAAACATCAAACGGGGGTCTGAAAAAATACATCAAATGGAGATTTGACAGCATTGAAATGTAAAAAAAAAAAAAAAAAAAGCATCAAACGAAGAATTTGTTTTCTATTTATTTAAAATATATTATATATTTATTTTTGGTTAAATTAATTTGTAGATCCCTATAGTTTTATCAAGTTTTTAATCAAGTTCCTATAGCTAAAAACACTTAAAAAAAAACTTAACAATTTAAAAGTCTTGTAATTATGTCCTCCCACATACTAAAACCTTACAAAGGCAGTTATTTTGAAAGATTCATACCACTAACTACTAACATACTAAGTTATGCATTTCTTGAACTGGGCTGGTAGTGACCTAAACGTGCCGGATGAGAACATTCAGGATATTACTGAGTTTGTGACTTCAACCGCGCATCACTGCAGCTTATTCAATTAGTGAGTTTGTGACTTCAAAATTTTCAGGTAGATATGGTGTTATATAAAAATTTCAGTAAGATTAATTAGAAACATTCAGGATATTGATGCGTATGAATTAGTGTCTGTAGAACTGCTGTATAAGTGAATGCCTTAAAATATATCACAAATATTCCAACTACCTACGTAAAAGAACAAAAATGCTTTACAGTACAACTTATATTGTGTTACTGTAACGAAATTACTGCCATGTTGCTTTTGTTTTAATTTGTTGAGTTTTCTGACTTAATTTGTCTTATCTTAGCGCTGCCATGCATGCATGCTGCTTTTTTGTCGGGGCCGGGCATAAATCAATTCTCTCATATATAGTACACTAAGAATGGCCATTGTGAAATTATCATATATCATATATTGATCTGATATGAATATGATAAAGCCATCGCAAATAGGGCATGCACATTGCATTGAGCTTTAGTTTCATAAGTTTTTCCAGAGAGCTAGAATGGTTAATGGTGCTTTGAAGAAGTTTCTTGGAATCAACCTCGTATAGTTGGCATTCATTGCAATACAATGAGTTTGCTGTGCACAGGCAGAAAAGTTTCTTATGCGTATCCCAACCAACTAATGAAATTAGGAATTTAGAATTTTCTTTTTACGGGATTTAGAAACCTTACTTCATTAGGATATCCACTCAGCACAATATCCAATCAACACAAACTAATGGCGTTATAAAGGTATTAGTATATGGAGATTTAATTACAAGAATTTTAATTTACAATGACTTTAATTACTTAAGAGTATGTTTAGATGGAGAAATTTTAAATTTTAAGAATTTTAAATATTTCAATTGAAAATTTTTTATTTTTAAAATTTTATGTTTGGATAAAAAAAATTTAAAGTTATGAGGGTGGAAAAAAATGAAAAAGAAAAAAAAATGGTTAGTATATTAGTTATATGTGTTCCTCTATGTTTCTCATCTTTTAGAAGAAAATTGAAATTTTTTATTTTTAATTGTTTAAGAAGATATTTTAAAACAGAATTCATTAGTTTTATAAAAAAATATTTATGTTAAGAAATTTTTGTATATTATTTATGTTTTTTGAGGGTTACATTATTTATGTTAAAAATAAGATATACATTATACTGATTATAGATTTTATACAATATTTTTAGCCCTCGTAAAATAAATGAGTTTTAATTTTAGTTTTTCTAAATATTTATTTTATCCCTTAAAATTTTAAGACATTATTTTTATCGACCTCTATTATTGTGTGACACATTAATGATTTAGATATGTTTAAAAGAACATCAAAGACCATCTCATGTTATACCTAACTAATATCTTTGGTATCATGTTAGCATGAGACATTTCAAAAGAACAATTCTAGACCTCCTAAAATATACTTTTTTCGATCCTAATTATAAAGAAATTAATTTTGCACTTATTAAGAATTAATTAAATTTTGGTTTCGTCCCATATATATAGAGAGAGAAAATGGCATGTAATTTTTGTAAAAAAAATTTACAAATTATCTAATTACACTTTATGATAAATTTATTAACTTATAAAATAATTATTTAATAGTAATTTAAATAGAAATTTGTGATTACTAATATCAGTGCGTGTAAACTCTTATATAAATCAAAGATAAATTTAGTACTACGTTACTTAATTTGCATAATCTTAACATAGGGAGTAGTTAATTGCATTTTTTTTTACAGTTAGTTAATTGCATCTTAAAAAAACAAAATAGGCAGTACTTCACTATTTTTTAGTGCGTTACTGTATATGAACAACCGTCTGCTGCACGTACATAACAACAATTTCCTCAAAAATGAAATGATGAGAATATACATATGGAAAAACACGCTTTTACAACCCCTCATCCGCATGCACTTACACACAAAATAATACTTGTATATGTTTCTAACTTCTAATATATTCTATTTTTTTTACGGAATTTCTAATTCTACTTAAGATTCCATTTTTTATGTTTCCAAAAGATTTAAAATTACTTCAAAAGAAAGAAAAAATGTTAGGTTGGATTTTACTCATTCCCTAGTTAATTAGTTGCGAGAGAACTATTATTTTTATTAGTTGGAAAAAAACACTTTGTGCCTTTATCTTTATTTGTATTTTTAAAATAAAAATAAAAAAGAAAAAACAATTGAAAAATGTAGTAACAATAATAATTATGTTTTGAAGGTTTAGGAAGGAAATATAAACAGTTATATATATTGAAAGATATATAATTTATGAATAAAAAATATGTAGATATTAAAAATGAGATTGTTAATTTGTAAATTTAGTTAAGATAAGGGAGAAGCAAGAGTTGAACTTGAGTTGTTCACGGCATGCAGATGTATGTATGTATGCGTGAGGGAGAATGAATGAATAAGCCTCATTCCCACTTAATATTAATGAGTAATTAATGCAAACTCAAATGCATATGATTATGATTATGATGCAGCCCCTCGTTATATATAGCATTCAATGCCAAAATTTAACGGAACAACACTTCGTCTTAACAATTGTAACTTTGTAAGTTGTAACCCCCCCCCCCCACCTCCTTTCCCTTTTCCTTTTCCCCAAATTTATAAATACACACTCTTTTACAGAGAGACGCGCATTCCCCACACCCTCTTTCAGTTCTCTCAGTCGTTTCCGATATGGGCTTTGTCTTTGTCTCTGACCGCGATTTTCCCAATCTTGACAACGTTCCTCATACCTTCACCTCATCTTTTTCCTTTGCTCAACTAAACCACACTCACAAGTAAGCTCCTTTCTTCTTTCTGTTTTGCATTTACTATGTTTTATTCAGAATCAGTGTTCCTATGGAACAGTAATTTCTCGAGACTTTCGAGGTTGATAGGATCTTTTATATATATATATATATATATATATATATATATATATATATATATATATATATATATATATATATATATATATATATATATATATATATATATATTGTCTTATACTAGTGTTATACTGTTTGTTTTCTTTATTCTGGCTCCTTATTATTTTTTTGTTCGTGTGTGTTATTTATTTTTTAATGGTGTATATATGAATTCGAGACTGCAGAATAATGGAGGTTTCACCATTGGAGGGTTTCTCCGAACTTGATTGGTGGACACCGCAGTTGCCATATTCAAGCAACCACCTTTGCTTCAATGAGTTCCCGGATTTGGAAAATCTGGACCTCGATTTCAGCCTCCCATCCCTTGGTGAACATTTGGAGGAGGTGGACCAAAAGCCCTCGAACATTGTTGTTCCCGAAGGGCTTCGTTGCAATCATGAAAAGGTTTTTGGGGATGCTTTATTGGCCACTGAACATGTTTCTGCCACTTGTGTGAAGAAAGAGCAAGTGCTGAATAATATTGATCAGAGTCCATTGCCAGTGCTTCTAGCTAGTAACAGCACTACGAGGAAGAAGCCTTGTGCTTTGGAATTTGAGGAAGCTTCATTCGCGATTCAAAATCAAAATGGGTCAGCCACTGCGAGTTATTTGAAGAAAGAGGAGGTGCAGAACATTATTCATCAGAGGCCATTGCCAGTGTCCAGTAGCAGCAAGAAGAGGACGTGTGTGTTAGAGTTTGATGAGATAAAGAAGCATTTTGGGGTTCCCATAACTGAAGCAGCGAAGAGATTGAATGTGGGACTAACCATGTTGAAAAGAAGGTGCAGGGAGCTCAGCATCACGAGGTGGCCACATAGGAAACTCAAGAGCTTGCAATTACTCATCGACAATGTTAAAGTACGTACCTAATAGCTCGCTACTATATATATTCTATGAATTTGACCTACATTTAATGCACCTGAACTGAAAACAACTTTCTCTTTGGATTTTTCCAATATCCCGTGCTTATTTAGTCAAGGAGTAAACAATTTTGTTTTTACTTGATGACAGATTCAAAGTTTACTATTCTAGGAGTATGACCCCACGCGGATAGGAAAATTAAGAACTTGTATTTTTTACTAATTTGTTGGACTTAGGCATTAGTTTTTATCAGGTAGTGGTCAATGGTTGAAAATTTTTGTTCTGTGGTGCAGGAAATGGGTTTGGAAGACGAGGTTCCAAGGTTGGAGCGACAAAAAAGGTTGTTGGAAAAATTACCAGGACTGGAACTAAGTGAAGAAGCCAAGAAGCTGAGGCAAGCTTGCTTTAAAGCTAATTACAAGAAGAGAAGGTGTATGGCACTCCAATCTTGACTTTCGTGCTTATTGCCTGGAATGTGCGCGTGAAACATCATAAAAGACATAGGAGTAAACAGAAATTAGAAAAACCATATAAAATGGGATTGGAATTAAAGGACTCTAGTAGGTATATCTTACTATCTTGGGTTTATATTATATTGTGTATTAGGAAACTAATTTGACTGCACAACACATGTTATTACGTGTGGGAATATAATGTTAATGAGTTATTTTCCTATTATCTTTTTTACTAATAGTTACAATATTACTTTTGGAACCTATGATAATGGATATGTCTTACTGATAATTCACAAAAAAAAATGTCTTTCTAAATATTATTGTCCGTTGATTGTTATTAGTACTGTCTTAGAAACCAACAGGCAACGATGCAGAAACGGGTCACACGATTAGCTGCTTTGTCTTCCCAAAATAACCGAGACATGACTCGTTTAATTCTTTTTGGTATGACTGGTTTAATTAACAAAGCAAAACGTAGTGCCTATATTCAGTAAAAAGAAAAACGCAGTGCCTATAAAAAAAACGAAGCAAAACGTAGTAATTTTTTTTATACCTTTTCTGATGCAGTATCTAAAAATGTTCTCGTTACTTATGAGTTAATTAAGATTTAAGACTAAATATATAAATACCTTTCTTCTTTTAATCTATTGAGTTTTTTTAAAGGATAAAATCATGATGGCCATGGATATAATTTTTTAAAATCTTGAATCAAACATTTCATATTATTTACGAGTCGAAAGCATCTCAGTTTATACTTTATAAGTATAATGACTTTCCTTCCTTATTCTATTGATAAAAAGAATAAATTTGCTGATAATTTTATATCTCCCGCGACTCAATTTAGATCATAAAAATGGATTTACGTGACTAATGTTGTTTTTTTTTTTCTTTCAAATTTTCCAACCTCCCTATTTTTAAGGCTATGTTTGTTTCCGTGGACGAAAATAATGTACGCAAATGGAACTGAGGGTTGTTGTTTGATACGATCAAATGATTTGGAAGAAATTTAAGTTTGCAAATTATGTCTTCCATAATAGTAAAAATTGATTATTTAAACAAAAAAATTATTATTTCTCACATATTTCCTTTAAATCAAACAACAAAACATATTACTTTATTTTTATTTTATTTCTCCTTTTTAAAATTATTTCTTTTTTATTTTCATCTACTCTATTTCTCTTCTTTAAATTAAATACAACTTAAGTCAATTCTAATAATGGATTTTGTAAGCAACTAATACAATCCCTCTTCAACTTTTAAGAAATTAATAATATGAAGAAAAAAATTAGAAGATTAATGTGATGTTACCCTAATATTTAAAGGATTAAATCGAGGATTTTTTAATTTATTTTTCTTATTTTCCTTTTAGGAGTGTGTTATTATTTTTCTTTCCTAATTGTTTGTTAAAATTTTACTGAATATGAAACCTTTTTCTTTTCTTACTGAACCATGAGGATAAATATTAAATAATCCGGATTGCTGACCTCGGGTGTACCGAGCTTGGAAATCAGGTGTTCCCGACATTAGCGAACAAATGTACAGTAATTGTCTGCATGCGACTTATATATATAATTGCAAGTTGCAACTCTTCAGAATTTTCTCCAGGAATTCCAACCATCGTGTCCGTGCCTTTAGCCATTTACCTGTTATAATTGGGGATTGAATTGATGGCATAAAATTGGGGAAAAAAAATTCAAATGGGGGATTGAAAAAACGCATCAAATGGAGATTTGATGGGATTGAAATGTAAAAAAAAAAAAAAAAAAGTCAAATGAAGCTTTTAATTTTTATTTAATTAAAATGTACTATATATTTATTTTTGGTAAAAAAATAATTTATAGTTCCCTGTAGTTTTATCAAGTTTATAATTAAGTCACTATAGTTTTTTTTAGGAAATTAAGTCACTATATAGTAAAAAACACTTTATAAAAAAATTTTATAATTTAAAAATCTAGTAATTAAGTCCCCACATGCTAACACCTTAGGATGCCGTTAGTTTGAAAGATTCATACCACTAACTCCTGCATTTCTTGAATTGGGCTGGCTAGTTGTGACCTAAAAGTGCCGCGTGAGAACTAAAAAATGTGTAGCATATCTTTGAAACACAAACAACAAGCTATCTCAACCGCGCGGCTAAAAAAATCACTGTAGCTTATTCAATTGTGAGTTTGGGACTTAAAAAATTGAGACTTTAAGCGCAACTAATTGTGACTTAAAAAATTTCAGGTAGATCTGGTATTATATAAAAATTCATCCGCATAAATCTTGTTCGTAGAAAAATATTTATCTTGTCTGTGTTCAAAGTTTCTAACAAAGATTTGTTATTATTTTTCACGAAAATAATTTTGTATCAATATTATAATTAAAAAAAATCAATAAAATTAGAAAGACTCAGATATGATGTTTTGAATTAGTGTTGTAACACTCCAGCATAAGTGAATGCCTTAAAATATCACAAATTCGAAATTCCAACTGATTACGAAAAAGAACAAAAATGCTTTATAGTATAACTTATGTTATGTTACTGCAACGAAATTACTGCCATGTTGCTATTGTTTTAATTCTGTACTCAATTCTTTCATATTGCGTACATTAAGAACGGCCATAGTGATCAAACTATCATTATATATCATATATTGATCATATAACATATAAAGCCATGACCTCCTCATCGCACATATATATAATGCATTGAGCTTTAACCTTCCGTCAATACTAAAAATAATAATTTTCTACGACAGTTCTAAAGAATTTTTATAATGACTTTTAATTATCATTGAAGTTATAATTGTAAAAAGTTTCAACTTTTTACTATGATTCTTAAATAGTCTAATATCTAAGACAACTTTATAAATAATTGTCTTAAAAATTATTTTTTAAAAATAAAAAATAAATAAATGTTTGTACGATGATTTTTTTTTAAATCGTTTTAAAAAGTAGTCATTTTAAAATAATTTTTTAGATAATTATCTTATAATTATTTAAAAAAAATAAAATTTTTAGAATATAAACTTTATAAGATGATTTTTTAAATAAACGTTTTAAAATATTTTTTTAAATAAAAAATAAAAATTGAGGATTAAGACAATTTATTAAATAATCGTTTTAGAAAAAAAAATTAAAAAAAAATTATAATTTTTTCCAGGACTAATGTACTAACCAATGTTTCACTCACCATCTCCTTTTGGCTACTGTAAATCATTCATCCCTTATGCAAGATTCAATAATCCTTCAAGAAGATTTGATGGCACAGCGCCAACATTGCTCGACTCTGGATTTGAGTCCTTTGTCTCCCTTTCGTGCTCTAGTTCACGTACTTCAAGCCTTATTTCAATCTCTAATAATGCACCACCAACATATTCAATGTCAACCTCTGAGGCACACACCTCATAAGCCAAGAAATAACAGGTTATTGTTATTTAAACAAACCAGACCTAGGAAGGAAAAAAACTCATAAAGCATAAAATATAAAACTAGTGAAGAATGGAATTTTATAATTTTTACAATTCACAAGAGCCAATACCTCATATCGGGCTTTTGGACTTCCTCTAGATAAAATAGTAGTTCAACTGAACCAAAGCCTTCACAATAATATTTTTATCCTGTGTTCCAACTTCACTTCCATTTTGAGTGGAAATAGTCTTCGTCTCTGGATAAGAGTTTCCATTTTATTTTTTATTTTCCTCATCAACAACAAAACCTTTCATTATTTCTATTTCTATTGTCTCTGTTATTTCGGATCCAAAGGTAGTAAGAATATGATATGTGACAATTATAAATTATCTCAAATTTTATTTGCTAGAGAACATTTTTTTTTTAAATTATTTGACAACAAATACTG
Source organism: Glycine max (assembly GCF_000004515.6). Classification (NCBI taxonomy): domain Eukaryota; kingdom Viridiplantae; phylum Streptophyta; class Magnoliopsida; order Fabales; family Fabaceae; genus Glycine; species Glycine max. Next base: position 10,642,681 of record NC_038242.2, on the reverse strand, counting down.
ACCATGTTCTTATCACTCGGTGCTTACTCTATAAAGTTAATTTTGAATATAATTCATAAATATAAACATACAACAATTGAAGGTCACTACAAGCCAACAACATAAGTACTAATAGAGACAACTTATTAATGCCATTTGAGATAAACACCATAGCAAGAACAGGATTCGGTATTATATATAGCTTATAGCCTTAATAACACTCACATTCATTTGCACATCTATGACAGGTTCTACAACAGAGTTAGATGTTCTTAAATACCAACCAGAATCTTCTTCCTACACAACAAAATAAATTATAAAAAAAAAGAAAAATTAAATAACAAGTAAATTATTCTAATAAGATTTTTGAGAAACCGTCTTGAAATGACAATTATTGTAAAAAAAAATTTGCAAAACCGTCATTGAATGATAATTTCCAATACAATTTTTGTAAAATCTTTTTCATTGAACAAACTTGTATTTATAAAATCGTCATTGGGTAACATTCTAATTCAATTTCACATAATCATCTTAGAATTTGTATCATAAAAAATAATTCTTTTGATAGTGCATAAGCGTTTATCTAGAGAAATTTGTTTATTATGGTGTTTGAAGAAGTTTCTTGGAATCAACTTCGTATATATAGGTGTCGTTATTCATTGCAAATTTGCAATACAACGAGTGTAGAAAAATTTCTTCCACATATCCCAATCAACTAAACAAATTCATGTCAGGTTTTATTATTATAATTATTTATTATTGTAAATGCTCTTATCTTTCTTTTCTTTTTTTTTAATCACATCACCTATCACTTTCTCTCTTGAACTTTTTTTTTTCTTTTATCTTCATTTCTCCTATTTTCATCCAATATCGAATAAATTAATTAAACATATAAGAAAAATTATTAGGTGCTTAATTTACAAGTTAGGACCACGTGGTTCCTTTTAATTTTCACATGACATGTAAAAAAATATTATTAAGTTTTTCTTTATAAATAAAAGAACTTGAATACATGTGATGGAGATTAATTGAGACTATAAATCATAAATAAGTGGTGGTCTTAGATTACATAGTAATTTCTCTAAAAATTAAGGAAATGAATATCACTAGCCTTTCCTGTATTTCTTATAAGATTCAAATTAGGAGTTGAGTTTTTTTCTTTTTATAAAAATCAATCTAAAATGTCTTTTATATTAATTATTTTTCATAAAAAATATTCTTATTATGAGTATTTTTTTTAGTTCAATAAATAATATTTAGAATTCATTAGTTTCTTAGGCTCTTTGATAGTTTTTATCTTGTACAAAAAATATGTTGGAAACCTGCTTTGACTATTCTTATGCATAACCAATGAAAATTAAACTAATATATATGATAAAAGAGATTTAAAATTAATAAAATTATTTTTTCAAAAAATAAAAATATTTTATTAGTGTTAGTGGTAATTTATATATATATATATATATATATATATATATATATATATATATATATAAATTAAAGATAATTTAATCCTACTAACTATGATAACTAATTTCATTAATCTTAACACAGGGACTAGCTTTTCTTTTTTTTTAAAAAAAAAATCAGGAATTAGTTAATTGCATCTTATAAAAATAAGATAAGGAGTACTTTATTTTTTCGTGCGTTACTAGCACTGTACGAACAACTATCTGCATATAAGAACATTTCCTCAAAAATGAAATGATGAGAAGATATATATGAAGGGAAAAAAAAACACGCTTTTACAAACCCCTCACACGCATGCTCATACACACAAAAGAACAGCAGTACTTGTACTATATGGTAACATTCCATTTTTTTAAGTTTTATGTTCTAAAAAGATTTAAAATTTCTTCAAAAGAAAGAAAGAAAAATTGCTGGGATAGATTTTACTGATTCGCAGGTTAATTAGTTGCGAGAGAACTATTATATATTAATGAGATTGTTATTTGAAAATTAAGATAAGATAATGTAGATGCAAGAGTGGAAGTTCAGTTGTTGACGATGTATGTAAGCCTCGTTCTTGCCACTTAATATTAATGAGTAATTAGGCCTTAATGCAAACTCAAATGCATATATATGATTATGAACTCGCCATTCGATTCGAGGACTCCAAAACTTAACGCGCGGAACGACGCTTTACACTTGGTCTGAACAATAGTAACCTAACCCACCCTTTCTCCCAAACAAACACGACGACATCATCTTGTCACCTTATAAAAAGAACACACATTTCCCCCTTTTCTCCCAGACACACTCTGACACGCGCGGCGCATTCTACATTCTCTATCTCTCAGCCATGGACTTTGTCTTTGTCTCCGACAACGATTTCCCCAACCTTGACATCATTCCTCATACCCTCAACAACTCTTGTTTTTGCTCTCCTCATCTAAACGACACTCACAAGTAAGCTCTTTTTTTTTTGTGTTTTTTTTGCTTTAATTACTATGATTCAGAATCAGTGTTCCTATGGAACAGTTGTAGTTTCTCGTGACTTTCGAGGTTGATATGTAGGAACTTTCTACGATATTGTTTCTTTTCTTTTTTGTCCGTGTGTGTTATTTACTATTATTTTTAATGGTGTGCAGAATAATGGAGATTTCACCATTAAAGGGTTATTTCTCCCACCTTGATTGGACACCACAGTCGCCATATCCAAGCAATGAGCTTCCGGATTTGGAAAGTTGGAACCTCGATTTCATCCTCCCACCCCTTGATGAAGATTTGGAGGAGTTGGACCAAAAGCAATTGAAAAGTGTTGTTCCCCAAGGGTTTCATTGCAATCAGGAAAAGGGTTTTGGGGATGCTTTATTGGCCACTGAAAATGTTTCTGCCACTTGTGTGAAGAAAGAGAAAGTGCAGATTATTGATCAGAGTCCTCTAGCTAGTAGCAGCAGTACGAAGAAGAGGCCATGTGCTTTGGAATTTGAGGAAATAAGCAAGTATTTTGGCGTTCCCATAAATGAAGCTGCCAAGCAAATGAATGTTGGGGTAACCATGTTGAAGAAAAGGTGCAGGGAGCTCAACATCATGAGATGGCCTCGTAGGAAAATCAAGAGCTTGCAAATGGTCATCGACAGTGTTAAGGTATACCTAGCTACTGTAGTATATATGTCCTATGAGAATGACCAAATAACATTTAATGCACCTGAACTGAAAACAACATTTCTTATTTAGTCAAGGAGTAAACAATTTTGTTTTTACTGAATGACAAATTCAAAGGTTACTATTCTAGGAGTAGGACCCCACGCGGATATGATACTTAAGAACTTGTAATTTTTACTAATTTGTTGGTCTTAATATTCTTAACCATTAGTTTTTATTAGGTAGTGGTCAAATTTTGAAAGTGTTTGTTTGTCTGTGGTGCAGGAAATGGGTTTGGAAGACGAGGTTGCTAGGTTGGAGGAGCATAAAAAGTTGTTGGAAAAATTACCAGGACTGGAACTAAGTGAAGAAGCCAAGAAGCTGAGGCATGCTTGCTTTAAAGCTAATTACAAAAAGAAAAGGTGCATGGCACTCCAAGCTTGACTTTCCTGAAATTTGCGGTTGAACAAAAGATATAGGAGTATATAGAAATTAGAAAACTTACCATATAAAATAGGATAGGAAAAGACTCTAGTAGGTATATCTTACTATCTTAGGATAATATTGTGAATTAGGAAACTAATTTGACTGCACAACACGTTATTTCGTGTGACTTCAGTCGGAGTAGAATGTAATGAGTTTTTTTCTCCTGTTATATTTTGCTAATACTTACAATCTTACTTTTGGAACCTATGATATGTCATTGTGAAATAACGTCCATTGATTGGTGTTATATGCTTTATTGTTCTATAACACGTACTGTCTTAAAGAAGCAAACCAACAGGGGTCCACACAGAAACGGGTCCAAACGATTAATTATCTGCTTTGTTTACCTAAAATAACTGAGGCACGACTGGTTTTATTTTTTTGGTAGGACGACTGGTTTAGTTAACGAAGCATCATGTAATTTTTTAATACCATTTCTGTTCCAATACATCAAATTAAATGCCCCACAGTGCTTAAGAATCAGGATCAAGCATTAGTTATTTAGTATATAAATATTTTTCATCCTTGATCTATTTAAATGTTTTTTAAGAATAAAATCATGATAGATAACATAATTTTTAAATATTTTTTCTGATTGGATAGGTCAAAAGTCTTACATTATTTAAAAGTTTTAGAGAATGGTAGATTATAAATTGTTCTCTCTCTTAATCTAATTGACGTGCCTTTTAAAAATAAATATATGCGATGGGTAACATAAATTTTAATACAGCAATGATATATGTGTCGAACCAACTTTATATGAAATCGTACGAAAACTACGTGTTTATCTATGATTGGATCAATGTTAAATTTAAAAAAATAATAAAAAGTAGGATATTTGAAGAACACACACGGTTGGTATACTTAAAACAAAACTCGTGTCACACGCATTAGTACTTTTTAGCATTTTCCTTTCCAATTTCAATACTCTTTCTAATGTATATAAATAAATAGTGATATCATCAAAGTAGTAGTTGGTCTGAATGGTATTGAGTCTTCTTAAAAATAAAATTTCAAGTCATCTGAGTGAAAAAAAATAAAATTGAAAAGAGAAAATTCTATTAAGTATGATTAATCAAGTTTTCTGATAAAAATTAATTAAGGATAAAATTAATAAATATTAAATAAAATAGTGATATTTTTAAGATGGATAGAGTGACACTGATATTATCTAACGCTAAACATTATTGTGATTTTTGGTAAATATTCTTATATTTGACTCATATTGAAGAATTGATTGAGTTGAAATTTTAAAAAGATTTATATTCGAAAAAAGTATACTACGCTAGCTTTTAAGAAGGAAAAAAAACTTTCATATATGAAACTTATCATTTTTTTAACATTAACATTATTGAAATCAAATTTACAAAATTGTGACTTAAAATGAGAGTTGATCGGTTTGGTTTTTATAATTTTTTTTTAAACCCAATCCAAACCAATTCATTCATGAACGGTTTGGTTTGATTCAGATCAACAGATTATCCATTTAAATTTGATATTTTTTTTCTTAGAACTACTATTTCAAATTATAATTCATCCAAATATCCAATACAATTAACACAATATTATCAAATATTTGAAATTAGTAAAACTGATTCATTTAATACCATTAACATAATATTTTAAAATAGACTAATATAAATTAAAATAAAATATTATTTAACGATATTTACTTTAATAGTCCGGATCACAACTATTTTCTACAAACTAATTTCTTACAATAAACTTTGTTGCAATCAAATTTGTTACAACCAGATTTATTAAAATAAATAAACAAAATATGATATATTAATATTATAAACATGACAAAAAAATAGATATGAAATAAATGGTGAAACAAATAATAATGTACATGAAAGTAATATCGTAAGAAGCTTTAATATCAGATCGGTTTGGTTCGATTTTGATTAAATTTATAAATCCAAACTTGTGATATCCGTATATGAACAAACCATTGTGATCGTCCATTTTGATTTTGACCCAAATAGATAAATGATCCAACCCAAATTATTGAGATCAATTTGGATCAATATAAATTTGCATCCTATATTTAGATAATTTTAGTCCAATAAAAATATATCAGAGGTTTACAAAGTCTAAGTTTATTGACATTAAAGTTTCTATTGTTGATAAAAGAGAATATAATTCAAAATTATAAACAGATCTCGATAGAAGATAAAGAGACAAATTTTATGCTAGTCGATCCATTGACTCAGAGTCTGGTCATTGACCATTATAAGCATACGTGAAGACTAATTGACCATTGATTTTGATTATCTACTAGTTAGTCAATATTTAAAAATGATTGGCTTTCAGTGTAAATATAACATCATGGAAGATGATTCTTCTTTGAAAGTAAGTCAAGATAGCCACACAAAACATGTCTAAAAAAGAATATAACAACACAAAATTATAATGGCAAAGTGATTATTAATGCTGTTATTCTTACCAAAATCAAGCTGCTCTCTCTACTAACGTTATGTTTGCTTTAGAAAATCATTAACGTCACTCTCTATCCTGACTTCTGTCCCTTTATTCAACTTATTTTCTTAGTATTTTCATTTTTGAATTGAAATAAATTTACCAATATTTTAAAAAAATGATAAGTAGTTACCAAATTCTTTTATGAGAATAATATTTATAATAATAATAATAATACTCTTAAAAATATCATTAATTTAGTCTACTAATTAAACAAGCACCTCATAGTTAATTGAGGTTTACAACTAGCTTTTCTATCACGTATGTTTGTTAACCATGGTCAACATTTCTCTCATAGTTGTATGACACGCGTCTTAATATACGCTGTTACGTCGAACTGTAATTGCTAGCTTTTCAATATCATCTGCTGCCAGTGCTGGCATGCATATTGCAATTTGGTGGACTTTAAATTATCTTCTAGTCAAATTAATTACTGCACTGCGAAGTTTCTTTTCTTACAATGAGGAACAGGTGTATATTTAGTGAAGGGGTATTTGATAATTAAGGACTATGCAGGAAGTTTTGTTGCAAGCCTAGCCTGGTTATTGTTTAAATTGGTATAACAGTGTTTGTTTTAGAACAAATGTTTCATTGTAATATTTGGTATATATAACAGTGGTAGGGATATATTTACTTTGGGTTAATACTTTTTTTAGTTCTCACTGATTACAAAACGGTTTTTACTATCATTAATACTTTTTCTAAGCAAGTAACTGTTTTTACTATCAGTGGTAGGGATATATTGGTATAACGGTTTTTACTATCATTAATACTTTGGGTTAATACTTTTTTTTAAATGTAAGCAAGTAACTGGCAGGTGCTTGTGATGAAAATTCTTTTCCTAAGGACTTGTTTATACTATCATTAATAAAAAGGTCCGAATATTTAAAAAATTATAATATATAAGAGGAAACATCACTAAAAACATTAGCAAACAACTAAAAAACATTTGAATCTTACACTTCCCATTTTGAACCTTGCACCCCCCCCCCCACCCCCCCAATTTAAAAAATAAAAAAAA